>NC_092123.1:5854109-6149109 GCF_045679555.1 Salvelinus alpinus
CAAATGTCACTAGTTGCCGATCAGTCACAGTGTAAATAACATAAATTACCCACTGGCAAACACTGTTCGAATCAAATTTGTTTCCATGTGATTTCAAGCGACAAAATCTATGTGACGACGTTGAATCAACATGGAAAACTGATTGGATTTGCAAAAAGTCATCAATGTAAAGGCATTTCCTATTTTTTTTCTCCCAGATTTGTACCTAAATCCAATGACATGGGGAGATGTTGTTTTCATATTGAATTCCCTTTAGCTGACAACTCAACCAAATGTAAATCAAAACTAGACGTTGAACTGACGTCTGTGCCCAGTGGGAAAGAGACATAACTGGCTAAAGAGAGAGAGAGTGGTTTATAAAGTGAATGGTAATGCTTCTTGACCTTTCTCCATGGAGAGTCTTCGTTCGGCAGATTGACTCTCATCACACCACTCTTCAGCTTCAAGACATGTTCTGTTTCTCCAGAGCACTGGGACTGGGATTCGAGGAAGATGTTCATCTTTCAAGCCTAGGCTTCACAATATGCTATTTTTTGTGTAGGAATTACGGTTTCATTATTTTTCGTCTTACTCTGCCAAGTTGAGGAGAAACAGACCTGGTTTTCAGCTCAGCAACTCTGAGATTAGGGCTATGTATTGAAGTTAAATGTGAGAAGGGGAAAAGTAGACTAAATAAACGATGTAGACATTGTATATTATGCTACGCTGGAAAGATGAGTTCAGATTGTACAGTTAAAGTCATAAGTTTACATACACTTATGTCGGAGCCATTAAAACACATTTTTTAATAGTTTTGGCAAGTCGGTTAGGTCATCTAATTTGTGCATGACACAAGTCATTTTTCCAACAATTGTTTACAGACAGATTATTTCACTTATAATTCACTGTATCACAATTCCAGTGGATCAGAAGTTTACATAAGTTGACTGTGCCTTTAAACTGCTTGGAAAATTCCAGAGAAATATGTCATGGCTTTAGAAGCTTCTGATAGGCTAATTGACATCATTTGAGTCAATTGGAGGTGTACCTGTGGATGTAATTCAAGGCCTACATTCAAACCCAGTGCATCTTTGCTTGACATCATGGGAAAATCAAAAGAAATCATCCAAGACCTCAGAAAAAAAATTGTAGACCTCCACAAGTCTGGTTCATCATTGGGAGCAATTCCCAAACGCCTGAAGGTACCATGTTCATCTGTACAAACAATAGTACGCAAGTATAAACACCATGGGACCACACACCCGTCATACCGCTCAGGAAGGACACGCGTTCTGTCTCCTGGAGATGAATGTACTTTGGTGCGAAAAGTGCAAATCAATCCCAGAACAACAGCAAATGACCTTGTGCAGATGCTGGAGGAAACAGGTATAAAAGTATCTATATCCACAGTAAAACGAGTCCTATATCGACATGACCTGAAAGGCTGCTCGGCAAGGAAGACGCCACTGCTCCAAAACCGCCATAAAAAAGCCAGACTACGGTTTGCAACTGCACATGGGGACAAAAATTTTACATTTTGGAGAAATGTCCTCTGGTCTGATGAAACAAAAATAGAACTGTTTGGCCATAATGACCATCGTTATGTTTGGAGGAAAAAGGGGGAGGCTTGCAAGCCGAATAACACCATCCCAACCGTGAAGCACGGGGGTTGCAGCATCATGTTGTGGGGGTGCTTTGCTGCAGGAGGAACTGGTGCACTTCACAAAATAGATGGCATCATGAGGGAGGAAATTTATGTGGATATATTGAAGCAACATTTCAAGACATCAGTCAGGAAGTGAAAGCTTGGTTGCAAATGGGTCTTCCAAATGGACAATGACCCCAAACATACTTCCATACTTCTTGTTTCTTAGAACCTGCCTAAACTAATTAATAATGGATTTCTTTGTGATGGTGTATATTCAATGGATTTATTCAAATTGACGCCCAGCTACATCAGCCCACCCCTACTCCCACTCCTCAACATGCCAGCACACTATATATAAAATGCTTATGCATTTGGTATGGTAAAGATGGGACCTGTTAAAGGACTGTTAAATATGGTAAAGATGGGACCGTTTCAAAGGGGTCATATAAACATTGGCCCCTTTTTTTACAGGCAACATACCATAAGTTGTTTGTGAAAAGTGCAAAGGAAAGAGCAGCTGGAAAATGTCATATTGGTATTCTATTCTAGTAAATCAAGGAGTGATCAAAACCTATTTTAAAAAATGACATGCAACATTTTGGGATTTATTGAAATTGCATTTCATGTAATCAAATCACTTTTATTTCTAGGTTGGATAATACATTCATTATTATTTTTATTTAACCTTTATTTAACTAGGCAAGTCAGTTAAGAACAAATTATTATTTACAATGACGGCCTACAATGATTGCTGTACATGTTGCTTGTCAGTGTGTGAATTTATATTGGTATGAAAATGGATTAGAGGTTTTTTATAACTCACTGCATTAAGATTTAGGATTTATATGCCTAATATTGGATGAATCAAACGAGGGTGCAATTATTTTAAAGTATATTTCCTGAATGAAGCCTGTTATAATTGAAATTGAACCGTAATTAAAAGATCAGATTGTTGTATAAATAACCTATCATTCAGTATGTACATAACAGATTTGATTAACTGTCATATCAGCTTGTTTGCATAGCATCAAGCAACAATTACATCACGCTTGTTGATGCCTGCAATTTGTTTGTTGTTGCAATAAAATCGATAGAATCTGCATTGCAGTATTTACATGAAAGCTTTTGTCATTCATGGACCCTATTCATGTCCACATCCCTGTTCAACCCTAACCCTTACCCCAACCCTGACGTTAACCGTAACCCTACACTCTAAAAAGAAACGGTTCCTGGACTATCCTTTGGGGTGTTCTTCAAACTGAAACTGTGGGGGAACTCCTCTAAGTTCTTTGAAGAATCCTCCCCTATTATTATTAATAATATGCATAACAATAACACAATATTTTAGTTCTCAGTGTTTATTAGGATTTTAGCGGCAAAGCAGAATAAAAAAATCTAAATATGAGGTAAACTCCCAGCAGAGCCCCAAGTCCAGTGAGAATATCCTCTGGTGTGTTGATGTTAATGTGTTGATGTTCTCCGTATACATAGCCAGAATTATTTTGCAGTGCCTGGTGATCGAACAGGTTTCCTGTTATACTCATCAGAGGTGTAGGAGGTGGGTGAAGTCTGTGAATCCCAAAAATGTTAAATATACAGATGATTAACAAAACGTGCACACGGCAGTATCCATATCTTGGTTTTTGAGGTAAATGTGAATGGTAAAAAAAACAGGTTGATAATGGTTTTCAAACACATACTGTACCTTGGTCATAATGTAGAGGCGTCTGGGATTTTCATTGAAGAGATACGGGATGAGGAAGATGGCTGCTGTGACTGAGTCCTAATAAGGTTTTAGAGAAACCATTAATTAAAATTAACTGTAGATGATACATGTGATCTGCATAACATACCAATACTAATTTACATACCTTTGTATGCCTCCTCAGTACCTGCAGACTCAGACACACACACAAGTCAGCAGTTCAGTCATCTGACCCCAATGCAGCTAGCCTTCAACATACAGTTACCTCTGGGGCCCCACAAGGGTGCGTTCTCAGCCCTCTCCTGTACTCCCTGTTCACCCATGACTGCGTGGCCACGCACGCCTCCAACTCAATCATCAAGTTTGCAGACGACACTACAGTGGTAGGCTTGATTACCAACAACGACGAGACGGCCTACAGGGAGGAGGTGAGGGCCCTCGGAGTGTGGTGTCAGGAAAATAACATCACACTCAACGTCAACAAAACAAAGGAGATGATCATGGACTTCAGGAAACAGCAGAGAGAGCACCCCCCTATCTACATGGACGGGACAGTAGTGGAGAAGGTGGAAAGTTTTAAGTTCCTTGGCGTACACATCACGGACAAACTGAAATGGTCCACCCACACAGACAGCGTCGTGACGAAGGCGCAACAGCGCCTCTTCAACCTCAGGAGGCTGACGAAATTTGGCTTGTCACCAAAAACACAAAAACACCCAAAAACTTTTACAGATGCACAATCGAGACCATCCTGTCGGGGTGTATGGTACGGCAACTGCTCCGCCCGCAACCGTAAGGCTCTCCAGAGGGTAGTGAGGTCTGCACAACGCATCACCGGGGGCAAACTACCTGCCCTCCAGGACACCCACACCACCCGATGTCACAGGAAAGCCAAAAAGATCATCAAGGACAACAACCACCCGAGCCACTGCCTGTTTCCCTCCGCTATCATCCAGAAGGTGAGGTCAGTACAGTTGCATCAAAGCTGGGACCGAGAGACTGAAAAACATCTTCTATCTCAAGGCCATCAGACTGTTCAGTTAAGTGCCTGTACCTGCTGTCTGAAATTTAAATCCAAATGTTTCAGTTAGGTTCCGGCAAGAACCCCCAACCAACTAATGAGTTCCTCGATGAACCCCACCTCCTATGGGGTTCTTGGGATAACCTTTTGGGGCCATTTTTCAGTGCCGAGAACTTTAAGGTTCTTCGATGAACTTTGAAGATTTTAGAAAAACCCTTGTTGAACCCCTAGTTTTTAGAGTGTAACCCCAGTATAGGTCACTCCAGAACATTCTATCAAACAACCATGAAGGAAGAGAGGAGATTTAATACATGAAGACATGGTTGCTGTTTTCTCTGGCTGCTTTTTCCACAGAAACTCTCTCGGAGCCATGGATTAAAGGTTCTAGATTATAGCCTGAGTTATCAGGTAGAACTGAAGTCCAGACCTGTTATACCTCTGCCTTCAATTTACAGTTTGTCTGTTTTCAACCCCTTCCACACCCCTTCCACCATCTTTCTACCCTGGAGACCCATGTGTTATACACTACATTAGTGTCTCTGTCTCTCTGTCTTTATTCGTAAATGAGCACAATATGGGAGGCAGAGGTGACATTAAATAAAGAACGGTGGATAAACAGAAGGTGCGGTGGTGCTGTAGGCTGCATCCCAAATGGCACCCTATTCCCTATATACTGCACTACTTTTGACTAGGGCCGTAGTCAAAAGTAGTGGGAAGGGAAAGGGGATACCTAATCAGATGCACAATTGAATGCATTCAGCTGAAATGTGTCTGCTGCATTTAACCCAACCCCTCTTAATCAGTATGTAGGGAATAGGGTGCCATTTGGAACGCATCCTATTTTATAAGACCTCTTGACCTTCTCCCTTATAGTTAACCGTTCTGCTGTAACACCCAGATCATGTCTCCTTGGGAACTGGCTGTAGCTGCACACATTTTGACCCTCAGTTGCACTATAGGAGAGACTGGAACATACAGCACTGTAAAAGGTTAAGGTTACTGCAGATTGTATTAGCATAAAGGGTATTTGACCATTGGGCAGCGCAATGGGGCATTTATCCTGGTTATGTTCAATAGCCTGTCTCTTTAAATGTAATTTAGTGTTATTCTGAATAACCTTAACTAACACAATGTACAACTGGAGACACTCCATTGTTTGGGATATTTAATGGAGGTACAATAGAACCACAGCAAGGCTTGAGAAGTCAGTGGAAAAATCAATATTCTGGGGAGAGATAATAATTGTATTTTCCTCGGCTATTCTTTTCCATACCAAATCCCTCTTTTGTTACTTTGGAGGAAAATCAGTGTTTGATAAAAAAAAACATTAAATGTTTTTTTATTTATTTGTAGATTTGGATGGTATTTTCCCTTGAAGGGAAGATTGAGGGTCTACAGTAATTCAATTCCCTCCTCCTCACACACAAGCAAACGAAAAGAAGCAAACCCCAAAAGAAAATGATTCTTTCAGACTCCCTTTTTTCTGACTGTTTGATCTGGCTACCAGTGATAATCCAATCACAGCAGACACAGCACAAGATGCCATCTACAGACAATTTCACCCCTGCTAATGAAAACACATTTTTTTGTGTTCTGTTCTGGTTTTTATTTATTTTAGTCCACCAGGATTCTCTCCATCTTCTCTCCATCTTTGTTAGTTTGTTGGATGATCAGGAATGTCTCGGTCAAAGCGTCTATTTCCACAGAATTCTACATAAGTCCTGTGTCACACTTCCTTTCCAACTTGGCATTCTGAAGAGCACTGAATTAATTCTACCGGCCTTTCCAGCATACAATATCACTTTCCATCTTCAAGATAGGATTGACATAGAACACTGTGTCGGGGGAATGCTTGAGGTGTTTGGACTACTTCGACTTACTCCAACGTGTTTATATTCATTTCAGTGGAAGCGCAGACATGATTCTCAATGCATGCAAATGGAAGTGAGGAGAGAAACGTAGCACTTTTATCACAAGGGATGCTTTAATACCAAATACAAATCCATGGAAAATAACTTGGCCCTCATAAATTAAACCAAGTTATATGGAGAGCAATGAGTTCTTCTGAAATCAAATAATTCATTCCTGTAATGCACGAATGGTTAGGTTCAGTACCGGATTGAAGATTCTTCCATTCCAACTCATGTTTCTTTCAAAGACCAATCAATCTTATATTGCAAACAATACTTCAGGGATGTAAATGGATACCTAGTCCAGTCTGACTCATACATCTGTCTTAATTGATCCCAGGCTGAGGCATGAGTATCTGCCTGAGGGTCAAAAGAAAATGAAAACCAGAAATCAAACATATCCACTGATATAGTCCGTGATTTGGAAATGTCAATTACAACCTAGAACTATGCTTGCTAAAGTAATACCTACTGTATTAAATGTAGATGTGTTATTTTCCTCCCAATTTATTTCAGTCTATTTCCATGGAGCAGCGGTTCCCCTACTTTGTATTGTCCCGTACCCCTTCAAACATTCAACCTCCAGCTACGTACCCCCTCTAGCACCAGGGTCAGCACACTCTCAAATGTTGTTTTTTGCCATCATTGAAAGCTTGCCACACAGACACTATACAATACATTTATCAAACATAAGAATGAGTGAGTTTGTCACAACCCGGCTTGTGGGAAGTGACAAAGAGCTCCTATAGGACCATGGCACAAATAATAATAATCAATTATTTTGCTCTATTTAGCCATCTTACATATAAAACCTTATTTGTTCATCAAAGATTGTTAATAACTCACCACAGGTTAATGAGGAGGGTGTGCTTGAAAGGATGTACATAACTCTGCAATTATGGGTTGTATTGGAGAAAATTTCAGTCTTAAATCCTTTTCCACACACTGTCTGTGCCTGTATTTAGTTGTCATGATAGTGAGGGCCAAGAATCCACTCTCACATAGGTACATGGTTGCAAAGGGCATCAGTGTCTTAACAGCGCGATTTGGCAAGGCAAGAAACTCTGAGCGCAGCCCTATCCAGAAATCTGGCAGTGGCTTCTGATTAAATTACATTTTCACAGAACTGCTTGTTGCAATTTCGATGAGGCTCTCTTGTTCAGATATCGGTAAGTGGACTGGAGGCAGGGCATGAAAGGGATAACGAATCCAGTTGTTTGTGTCGTCCGTTTCGGGAAAGCACCTGCGTAATTGCGCCCCCAGCTCACTCGGGTGCTTCGCTATATACATTTGACATTGTCCGTAAGCTTGAGTTCATTTGCACACAAAAACATCATACAATGATGGAAAGACCTGTGTGTTGTCCTTGTTAATGCAGGCAGAGAAGAGCTCCAACTTCTTAATCATAGCGTCACTTTTGTGCCGCACATTGAATAAATTTGAATCCAACATTCAGATCATTCAGGCGAAAAAAAACATCACCCAGATAGGCCACTCGTCAATATGCAAGTGGTCAGACAAGTGAAAATTATGGTCAGTAAAGAAAACTTTAAGCTCGTTTCTCATTTTTTTTAAACGTGTCAGTACTTTGCCCCTTTATAACCAGCGCACTTCTGTATGTTGTAAAAGCGTTACATGGTCGCTGCCCATATCATTGCATAATGCAGAAAATACACGAGTCCAGGGGTCTTGCTTTAACAAAGTTAACAATTTTCACTGTAGTGTCCAAAACGTCTTTCAAGCTGTCAGGCATTCCCTTGGCAGCAAGAGCCTCTCGGTGGATGCTGCAGTGTACCCAAGTGGCATCGGGAGCTACTGCTGGCACGCACGTTACCACTCCAATTTGTCTTCCTGTCATGGCTTTTGTGCCATCAGTACAGATACCAACACATCTTGACCACCAAAGTCCATTTGATGTCACAAAGCTGTCCAGTACTTAAAAAAAAAAAAAATCTCATGTTGTCCTACTTTCCAGTGGTTTGCGGAAGAGGATGTCTTCCTTAATATACCCCCCATAAACGCAATGGATATATACCAGGAGCTGTGCCAGGCCTGCCACGTCTGTTGACTCATCCAGCTGTAACGCATATAGTAACGCAGCTGTACACTGGCTTGTATGCAAAGCAGTAATTGTTTCAAAACATCTCCTGCCATGTCTTTTATTTTTATAATATGTTTATTATTTTCCAATAAAAATAAAGTAAAAAAGACAGCAATACAAACAATGACATTCATTGTACTGTTGAATGGGATGGCCAATTTAGAGGACAAAACAAAAGTTAACTCACACATACACAAAATAAAACAAAATCCTATTAGGTGGTACATGTATAAGAAGACAGCATATAGTCATTACAAGCAGTGTAGTTAAGCCCAACATAAATATTGAGTGTAGTACAGCACAGAGTAGCAGCAGATCGTCAGCCCAGTTATGAAGTGGGACTAGACCATTTATCCAGTATCGGCTGCCATATTTTGTAAAACAATGGACTTCTATTGGAGGTGTTGTATCGAATCTTTTCCATATGTATTACATTCCCTAAATCCCGTAACCACATTTCAAAGGTAGGTACAGTCTCCAATTTCCAAAATTGCAATATGAGCCTTTTGGCTAATAGAGTACAAAGAGAGACAGCTTTCCCTTCCTGGTTATTCCCATCAACTGTACCAAACAGAGCGATCAATGGGTCTGGGGCTAGAACTCTATCAAAGGCCTTAGATAAGTAATCAAAAATGAGAGCCCAGTAAGCATGTAATTTAGGGCATGTCCAGAATAAGTGGGTCAACGTCCCCTCCTCCTGCTTGCACCTCTCACACAGTGGTGAGGTGTCCGGGAATATTTTATGCAGTTTTACTTTTGAGTAGTGTAACCTGTGTATCACCTTAAACTGTACAAGGTTGTGTCTGGCATTCACTGAGCTGTGGTTTATATTCCTGAGAGCTTCTATCCAGTCCTCATTTGAGATTTCTGAACCAAGTTCTTGTTCCCAAGCCCTTTTAATGGTGTCTGTGGATACCTCTATGTGGGCCTGTAGCACATCATACAGTCTAGAGACCGACCCTTTTGAATGGGGTTTGACAAGGATCAAGCTATCTAATGTTGGACTATTTGGCTTCATGCCATACTGTGGGATATGTGTCCTTAAGAAATTCCTGATTTGGAGGTATCTGAAAAAATGTGTTGTTGGCATGTTGAACTTTGCCTGTAATTGTTGAAATGAAACTAACTGACCATCTATGTATAGATTACCAATTGTTGTGAGCCCCTTCTCCCTCCACTGTGAAAACACCACATCATCCAATGCAGGGTGGAAAGCATGATTCAGGCTAATCGGGCTGTCTATGTAAACAGTGGGTACGTCCCGTGTGGCTCAGTTGGTAGAGCATGGCGCTTGCAACGCCAGGGTTGTGGGTTCATTCCCCACGGGGGGACCAGGATGAATATGTATGAACTTTCCAATTTGTAAGTCGCTCTGGATAAGAGCGTCTGCTAAATGATGTGAATGTGAATGTAATGAATGTATGTTAAGAAAATCCCTAATCTGTTTCCAGATCCTAAGCTTATGACAAATGACTGGATTGGAGTCATAAGTGGCTTTTTTCACATATGATGGGCTATTAACAAGTGCAGGGAGTGAGGAACGTTGACAGGAGGCCTGCTCGATCAAAAGCCATGAAGGCATATCCTTCTGTCTCATCGCAGGTAAACTTTCCCTCCACAAAGACACAATGTTCAGATTAGCAGCCCAATAATACAGTTTGAAGTGAGGAAGGCCAAAGCCCCCCTCTATCTTGTACTTGCATAAATGCTTCTTTGAAATTCTGGCTGCCTTGTTATCCCATAAAAATGGAGTTACTATTGAATCCAGTTTCTTAAAATAGCTTTGTGGTATGAAATTGGGTAGACATTGGAAGAGGTAAAGAAACCTGGGTAGGACAACCATTTTAATAGCGTTTATACGACCAACCAAGGAAATAGGCAGAGTTTTCCAAAAATCTATATTTTGTTTAAGCTGATATATTTTCATGTCCCAATTCGCTTTCAATAGCTGATCAAAGTCTCTTGTCACTACAATGCCAAGGCTTGTGAACTTGTCCCTCACTGTTCTAAACGGGGTAGATTGCAGAAATTGCATATCCACAGGCCGTGATATTGGCATCAACTCAGTTTTTTGCCAGTTTATCTTGTAGCCAGAGAAGGAGCCGAATGTGTTTATCAAGTTAAGTAAGGGTGGAATAGAAGTTTTAGGTTTGGACAAAAACAAAAGAACATCGTCTGCATATAGGGAAATTTTGTGCTGTGTGTCTTTTATTTTAACAGAAGCTATATCGGCACATGCCCGAATGCGAGTAGCAAGGGGTTCCATGGCTATAGCGAAGAGAGCAGGCGAAATAGGGCACCCCTGTCGGCACCCCTTGAACAGGCGGAATGACTGCGACACTTCCTGATTGGTCACCACGGACGCCATTGGGTGTGCATAAATAATTCTTATCCAATTAATAAATTCCTTTCCAAACCCGAAATGCTCCAGAACCGACATCATATACTTCCACTCAATCCGATCAAACGCCTTCTCTGCATCAAGAGCTATTACCACTGCCTCAACTTTATGATCATGATACATTACGTTGAAAAGGCGTCTCAAATTGTAGTATATATGTCGGCCCGGGATAAAACCTGTCTGGTCAGGGTGTATGATGTCGGAAATATATTTTTTCAATCGGTTTGCCAATATCTTTGTCAACACCTTGTTTTCTATGGGGAGTAACGACACGGGGCGATACGACGACATCTCCATGGAATCTCTATCTTTTTTCAAGATCAGGGCTATTGTAGCCTCATACAGTGTTTGCGGGAGTTTGGCATTTTCTTTGGATTGTTGAAACATTCGCAACATAAGTGGAGATAGACTAGCGCAGTACTTCTTATAGAATTCAATTACATATCCATCGGGCCCAGGGGCCTTGCTGTTTGGAAATTGTGCTATCGCTGTGTTAATTTCCTCTAAAGTTATCCCTGCATCGAGTGCGGCAGCTGCCCCCCTGTCTAGCTTAGGAAGTTCACATTCAGCGAGACAGCGTTCCATAGTTTGTGGATCAGTAGCATCGCATTTTGATTGGTATAGCTCTGAGTAAAACTGCGCAAAGCATTTATTAATGTCCTGCGGATCTGTTACTATTTTACCCTTCTTGTCTTTTATTTTGTGAATAGCTCTAGATGCCTGTACATGCCTTAGCTGTCTTGCTAATAATTTATGTGGTTTGTCCCCCAGTTCAAAATAACTTTGTTGCGTTCTAGCAAGTAAAGAGCCCACCCGTTTCGAAAGGATGGTATTGTATTCATACTTTAACTTTGTGATCTTCTCAAGGACTGTATATGAGGAATTTGTCCTAAAAACGTTCTCCTGTTCCCCTAACTCTCTTTCAATTTCTCTCAGCCTAGTATTGGCACGTTTCTTCCTCTCTGATGTATAAGAAATAATGTAACCTCTAATCACAGCCTTTAGAGATTCCCAAAGGGTGGAGTCGTCAACATCCCCCGTGTCGTTAGTTCTGAGGAAAAAGGCAATCTGCTCCTTCAAATACTGACAAAAAGCCTCATCTTTCAACAGGTATGCGTCTAAGCGCCACGGTCGCCGACCTGTCGACATATTGTCGAGTTTCAGCACCATGGACAGAGGAGAGTGGTCCGTAATTAGAATAGGGTGATAGGTAACCGACTCAGCTGCTGAAATTAGTTTGGAGTCCAACAAAAAATAGTCAATTCTGGAATATGATTTATGAACTGATGAAAAGAAAGAATAATCCCTGTCTGTTGGGTGCGTCAGTCTCCAAATATCGACAATGTTAAGGTTTATCATCAATGTATTTAGACAGACACTGGCATTTGATTGTTGAAGTGACCTTGATAGCTGTTTATCTAAAAGAGGATCTAACGTACAGTTAAAGTCACCTCCAACAATAACACTTTTATCCGAGATATTTGGTATGGCCTTAAATACCCTTTGAAAAAATAATGGATCATCGAAATTGGGTCCATATAAATTGACCAAGGTTATTGGTTTTGAATTCAGTGTACCAGCCACAATAATATACCGACCATTAGGATCTGAAATCGAGGTTGAGTAAACAAAAGGAATGTTTTTCCTTATCAGGATTGCTACCCCTCTCGCTTTTGCATCAAAGTTAGACTGGTATATCTGACCGATCCAGCCGACCCGTAGCTTGGCCTGCGCGGAGCGTTTAATATGAGTTTCTTGAAGAAGCACTATGTCAGCACCCAGTGATTTAAGATGAGAAAAAACCTTAGCTCGTTTCACGACATGCCCTAATCCATTACAGTTCCAGCTGACTATCTTTATTCCACCTGGTCTACTCTGTGCTCGGTCACTATGTGGCATTTCTTATTTTAAAGCAAATTGCTGCTGTCATACAAAACCCAGAAGAAAAACGTCCCGCCGTACGGGAGCTTGTCATGCCACCTGTATTAATAAACGTGAACATAAAACACAGACCCCATCCCCCCTCCCGTCCCTCCTCCCGTCCCTTTACTGAGTGACTTCCCCAAACGAAGCACTCCTTGGCTAACACACAAACCTTAGGGTGTCTAGACATACAGCTTGAACTAACTCGTCGTCTGTAGATGCTCCGCATATAAACTAATATTAAATAACACTTAACTTAACTCTCACGTTAGGGGGTGAGTGGCGCCAAAACATGACATGCCAAACAATGCTATATTAGCCACAACATCTCACCTATCATATAAGTCCCAATTTCTGATCTTCTGATCGAAAGGACATAGGCCGGAAATTCAATTCAAACACATTCCTGGCCTGTATTTGGCCATTTAGCCGGCTGGCACAGCCGTTATGTATCCTCAGCCGGGGAGCTTGCTTGTCAAGAACAGATCGGCCTCTTTTGCGTTGTCAAACGTACGTGTTGATCCCTCGACTGTCACCTTAAACCGGGCTGGGAAGAGGAATCCATATCGGATGTTGGCCGCCCTGCATTTGTTGCGTACCTCATCATACTCTTTCCGTTGGTTCCTCACCTCCAAGGTAAGATCTGGGTAGAAAGACACCCTGGCTCCGTTGTAGTTAAGGGGGAACTTTTGACTAGCCAGCCTGAGGATGAGATCCCTGGTGTGGGGATAGTGCAGCCTTACAATGAATGGCCTTGGTGGCCCGCCCTTGGCCAGCTTCGTTGCCTGTGATCTGTGTGCGCGGTCGATCAGGATGGCCGTTTTAAAGTGTTCACTCCCCAGCAATGCCGGTATCAGCTCCGAGACAAATTCAGTGGGTTTCCCTTTCTCAGTGTCCTCCTGGATCCCACATATTCGGATGTTCTGGCGTCTTGAATGCGACTCGAGCATTTCCAGTCGGGCCTTCAGGGTTTTGTTGTCATTTTTGAATGTTGCGCACTGTTTCTCTATGTCCTGTAGTCTGGCCTCGTGATCGACTGTCGTCTGCTCAACCTCGTGCACCCTTCCCTTAGTTGCCTTCACAGTTTCGGCCAAAGTCCCAATACTCTTTGCGATATCAGCCAACCTTGTGTCCACCTTCTTGCTTAGTTCGTTTATGGCAGCCAGTATGTCACTTTGAGTAGGATCTGTGGGGAACTCTTGGAAGCTAGCCTCTTCAGCTAGCTCCTCGTGGGTCGGCGACGTTGAAATTGGTTCGTTGTCTATCTCATTCCAATTATCTTGTTTAGTGCCCCCTTTTTTGGTGCCTTTTCCCTTTGTCATATTTGTTTGAAGTTATAGGTTGTGAGAGGTTAAGATAAATACTAATTTGTTTCAAAATTGAGCGGAGCTCTAGCAAAGCACGTCTACTCCATAGCACGCTCTCTAGCGCCCCCCCTCTCCTGCCATGTCACTGATGCGTCGTGAAAGTGTTGTTTGATGAAGACATTGTCTGTATAGTTTTTTTTGCCTTTTTCCCACAGCTTTGTCCCATCCATATCTGCAGCTGTATGATGAATTAAGTCCTCCACAATAGTATGGGGCTTGCCTGTCCTAGCCACTCGGTAGCTCACCATATAAGACGCTTCTAGGCCCTTATTAAATGGTATCTGTTGCTTTTATATATGTCTTACTACTTCAAAGTTGTCTTTATTCTCGCTCAAGAAACTCCCATGGCTCATTTTTCAAATTGTCATGTTTCATTTCTAAATGTCTGTGCAAGAGTGAAGGTTTACCGTGAGAGAGTAACAGTTCATGTGATTGGATGTTAATTGTTTGACTAGGCTACCTGTATTTGACATTGTGTTGCTATTTTGCTGAACACTAGATGGTTTAATTTTATTTTTGGCAGTGAGGAAAAAAAAACTCACCCAAATGTATAGCCCTGTTTTTTGTTTAAAAAAAATGTGAATCACATTTTTATTTGGCGTACCCCCGATAGCAATGAGCGTACCCCAATTTGGGAATACCTGCCATAGAGGATATCCCGTTCGTTATACGTTAGCAGCTATACACTCTTAGAAAAATAGGGTTCCAAACGTTTCTTCGGCTGTCCCCATAGGATAACCATTTTTGATTCCAGGTAAAACCCTTTTGGGTTTCATGTAGAACCATCTGTGGAAAGGGTTCTACATGGATCCAAAAGAGTTCTACCTGGAACCTCAAAGGGTTCTCCTACGGGGACAGCCAAAGAACCCTTTTAGGTTCTAAATAGCACCCATTTTTTTCTAAGAGTGTAACAAGATGGTAGAGATGAGGCAAAGAAAGCAGATATCAGACAGGAATCCTAGCTGGACTAATAGTGTGGAGCTGATTAGTATCAGCAGTTACGTATTGATCTGATGCTTTTGTATTGACACGCTATTAAGGTCCTTTGAGGTCCTACGGTGTGTGTGGGTGGTTTAACTCTTCCACCCATCAAGATGCTCCTCCAGCTACAGGACAACATATTGACCGTTGTATATTCCTCCTCCTGCTCCTCTGCTTTTTCTCCAAGTGGCCAGCTGCATCATGGTCCATAATCATACTCTTAGCAATGTATGCGTGTTCCCATAGCCCCTGACCCCTCAACAGTACACAAGTATGCACACAACTGACCATTTCACCTTGCCCGACCGCAAAAAATTGGCTAAAAAAATGTGCCTTGATTAAAATATTACGAATCCCATAAACTATTGACACTTCCTGAAGGTTAGGATACACGACGGGAATGTAATACAGAATACATAACCTCTATTATTATTAATTGTTTTCAGTCAACATGACATTTAGAGGTAAGCGATCCCAAACATGATATAGAAGAGTGCATGATTGGTTGCTATGGTGACGAATTGTGTCTGCTCAGCGTTGTCAAAGCAGATGTTTTATTAGAGCTGAAGAAGTCATGTTCAATAATAATCATTATAGGCAATATGAGTCCCATGGTGACTGGCTCGACTGCAATGTACTTTCCCCATAGTGAATTGATGGATGTCATGACCCTATTAAAGATGATCATAAGGGAGATGGAGGGATAGATACTGTGTAGGTCTTTGTGACATGAATACAGTGGTCAGGAGTTAGTCAGTCAGGAGATCCAGGGGATGAAGGCCTGTAGAATATGGATACGACTCTCTAGGCTAATGTTGTATTTACATGCAATACTGCATGGAATTGTGCTCACACGTTATTAAATGACAATGGTAAGTGAGAAATGATCTTAGAGTTAATAACAAATGTTACTTTCGAAAGGGAAGGATGTGCTCAGCTCGCTTCAGTTTGTCTCAATCCCATTGCTTATAAGAGAAAGTGGAATAGAATATGTACACATTGTGTGTGAACTAAATTAAACTTGAGTTGGATGGCTGAAAGGAAGTCTTCATTGTTTAACTTTGAACAAATTCTGACCTTGATGACAGACACTGTCATGCATAGCACCATTCAGAATGTGTGTGTAGCTTTGGCGACACTTGAAAGGCGTGAGGTTACACTCAGCATTCTGTACATTTACATTTACATTTTAGTCATTTAGCAGACGCTCTTATCCAGAGCGACTTACAGTAGAGGGCATACATTTTATTACATTTTTACATACTGAGACAAGGATATCCCTACCGGCCAAGAGCAGACGCTCTTATCCAGAGCGACTTACAGTAGAGTGCATACATTTTATTACATTTTTTTTTTTTTTTACATACTGAGACAAGGATATCCCTACCGGCCAAACCCTCCCTAACCCGGACGACGCTATGCCAATTGTGCGTCGCCCCACGGATCTCCCGGTTGCGGCCGGCTGCGACAGAGCCTGGGCGCGAACCCAGCCCAGCCTGGGCGCGAACCCAGAGACTCTGGTGGCGCAGCTAGCACTGCGATGCAGTGCCCTAGACCACTGCGCCACCCGGCTACATTGAGAACTTCTGCAGTCTGTTGTCCTATACTTGTGCAACTCTCCATCAACCTTGGGTACTTGTTGTCCTGGAGTTGTTGTTATGTGTTACGTTAAACAGATAAATATAGTCATGGTGACTGATGAAAACAATCTTCAAAACAGATTCCTATACGGTTATGCTTGTATGGAGCCTTAGAAAATCACCTTCCAATCTCCTTGGTCACCCTTTGTCCATTTTCTGACCCATGATTAAAATACATTGTTGTCACATTACACTGCTCTAATTTGGCAAAGGTTTGAGTTTGACATTTCAAAGACGTGTTCCGGCATTCTGAGAGCATTCCAGCATTCTGAGAATTCACATTCAACCTTTCCCGAAGTGCCTGTAATGTATGACCCTTTTTACAAATAGATTTATGTTCCTTTGGATTTATCGTCTTCTTGGGCACCTTTTGCCTCTGCCCTGCTCTGCCTTGACCTGACATGGTTGCTGTAAATAGACTGTGTTCTGTCCCTGATAAATTCTGCCTACCAGAGCAGGGTGAGCTTGTCTTTCTACAGGCTGGTTCCTCTCAAAAGGAACATTTTCCTACGTGTTTGACATTGGGAATGTTCTCAACTAGAATGTTAAGAAACAACGTTCTTCTTTGGGAATTTCTGTACTTCAGCATAACGTTTCCAATAGGTTACTTCGTGGTTTCCAATAGGTTACTTCGTGGTTTCCAATAGGTTACTTTGTGGTTTCCAATAGGTTACGTCATGTTCTCAAATTGTTCCAAAAACATTTAAAAAAAATGGTCTTCAGTGGAAATTTTACTACTTCAGCATTTCGTTTCCTACAGGTTTCCTCATGGTCCTATAAAAGGTAAAGTCACAAATAAAATGTCCCTTTTTCTCTGGTTTAATATACACTGCATTCGGGAGGTATTCAGACCCATTTACTTTTTCCACATTTTGTTACGTTACAGCCTTATTCTAAAATGCATTAAATAAAAAAATGGTCCTCATCAATCTACACACAATACCCTTTAATGACAAAACAAAAACAGGTTTTTAGAAATGTTCCACATTAATTAAAAATAAAAACAGAAATACCTTATGTAAATAAGTTATTCAGACCTTTTGCTATGAGACTTGAAATTGAGTTCAGGTGCATCCTGTTTCCATTGATCATCCTTGATGTTTCTACAACTTGATTGGAGTCCACCTGTGGTAAATTCAATTGATTGGACATGATTTGGAAAGGCACACACCTGTCTATATAAGGTTCCACAGTTGATCGTGAATGTCAGAGCAAAAACCAAGACATGAGGTCGAAGTAATTGTCGGTAGAGCTCTGAGACAGGATTGTGTCGATGCACAGATCTGGGGAAGGGTACCAAAAAACATTCTGCAGCATTGAAGGTCCCCAAGAACACAGCGGCCTCCATCATTCTTAATTGGAAGACGTTTGGAACCACCAAGACTCTTCCTAGAGCTGGCCGCCCGGCCAAACTGAGCAATCGGGGGAGAATGGCCTTTGTCAGGGAGTGACCACAAGCCCGATGGTCACTCTGACAGAGCTCCAGAGTTCCTCTGTAGAGACGGAAGAACCTTCCAGAAGGACAACCATCTCTGCAGCACTCCACCAATCAGGCCTTTCCGGTAGTGGCCTGATGGAAGCCACTCCTCAGTAAAAGGCTGAATGACAGGAAACCTGGCACCATCCCTACGGTGAAGCATGGTGGGTGAGGCATCATGCTGTAGGAATTTTTTTCAGCAGCAGGGACTGGGAAACTAGTCAGAATCGAGGTAAAGATGAACGGCGCAAAGTACAGCGAGATAATTGATGAAAACCTGCTCCTGAGCCAGGACCTCAAAATGGGGTGAAGTTTCTCCTTCCAACAGGACAATCACCCTAAGCACACAGCCAAGACATTGCAGAAGTGGCTTCGGGACAAGTCACTGAATGTGCTTGAGTGGCCCAGTCAGAGCCCAGACTTGAACCTGATCGAACATCTCTGGAGAGACCTGAAAATAGCTGTGCAGCGACGCTCCCCTTCTAACCTGACAGAGCTTGAGAGGATCTACAGAGAAGAATGGGAGAAACTCCCCAAATACAGGTATGACAAGCTTGTAGCGTCATACGCTAGAGGACTCGAGGTTGTAATTGCTTCTAAGTTCAATAAAGTACTGAGTAAAGGGTCTGAATACTTATGTGACTGTGATATTTCCGTTTGTTTTATTACATTAAGCAAAAATGTCTAAAATCTTGTTTTGCTTTGTCATTGTGGGTTATTGTGGGTAGATTGATGAGGAAAAATAACAATTTAAGACATTTTAGAATAAGGCTGTAACACATTTATTTCTGTAATTGATTATGGTGACTTGTTGTATATGCACGCAGTCTCCTCCGTCTTACAGAGACTGGACTCTGTTTATCATTCACCCACCATTTGCACATTGTACCAAATGGTAGGTTGGACGTCACTTTACATGCGCAGAAAGCTACATGTATGTGTTCATCTACAAAGCTATTTTGAGTAAACTCCCTCTTTACCTCTGTAGTCTGGTCTCCTTCACCACCAGCAGTTACCATACCCTGTCTGCTAGTTGGTTGCTACTTAAAGTCCCCAGGACAGGACATTTACAGTATTAGGCGAGACTGCCTTCTCGTCTTGTGCACCAGAGGCATGAAATAGCCTACAATCCATGCTTCATCTAGATGTGGTAGTGCCACTGCATGAATTTTAAATATTTATGGGAGATTCTGTTACAGAGGAGTGTAAATGGTATTTTTAGGCTGGATCTTGTTGTTGTATTGTATGTTTTAATTCTATAATGTATTGATTGTTGCTGCCTTCTTGGCCAGGTCTGCCTTGAAAAAGAGACTCTGGATCTCAATGGGCTTTTCCTGGTTAAATAAATAAATCAAATAATTAATGAAATGGGTTTCCATGGCCGAGCAGCCACACGCAAGCCTAATATCACCAATGCAATGCCAAGAGCTGGCTGAAGTGGTGTAAAACTCACCGCCATTGGACTCTGGAGCAGTGGAAATGTGTTTTCTGGAGTGATGAATCTGGGTTTTGCGGATGCCAGGAGAAGGCTACCTGCCCGAATGCATAGTGCCATCTGTAAAGTTTGGTTGAGGAGAAATAATGGTATGGGGCTGTTTTAACTGGTTCGGACTAGGCCCCTTAGTTCCAGTAAAGGGAACGATACAGCATACAATGACATGACTTTGTAGCAACAGTTTGGGGAAGGCCCTTTCCTGTTTCAGCATGACAATGCCCCTGTGTACAAAGTGAGGTCCATACAGAAATGGTTTGTCGAGATCAGTGTGGAAGAACTTGACTGGCCTGCACAGAGCCCTGACCTTTGGGATGAATTGGAACGCCGACTGCGAGCCAGGCCTAATCGCCCAACATCAATGCCCGACCTCACTAATGCTCTTGTGGCTGAATGTTCCAACATCTAGAGGAAAGTCTTCCCAGAAAAGTGGAGGCTGTTAGAGCAGCAAAGGGGGGACTAACTCCATATCAATGCCCATGATTTTGAAATGATATGTTCAACGAGCAGGTGCCCACATACTTTTGGTCATGTAGTGTATCTCGAAATGTATAGCTGAAAGATGAATTGGCCATCTGGATCAATTCAAAACGAATAAAGGTTTTTACGAATTACAAGTAAAGTATCTTTGTGTACAAATTGCAGGTCAGATTTCTCCAGGTAATTATGATGCATAGGCCTATTGATAATTGATCTTGTGCATGTTCTATCAGAAGATTCTCAATTAAAGGTAATGTAACGTTAGCTGGACTAGGTCGACTAGCTACGTTAGCTAACGTTCCAGTCCTGTATTGAACTATGATATCCTTCAGGTAAATCATATAGCTAGCTATCTCTTGGATACACACTGTCAATACATGTTGCCTATGTCTTGGTAGTCACTGCTAGACTGGTAGCTACCTTCAGCAGAGTAAACATGTTTGTCTGTTCGCGCTATCTTTGACTAACATTAGCTAACGTGAGGTAGCTAACGTTAGCAAATAAGAGTAACTCAATCTGGTAGCCATGTATTCCCCACCCTTGTCTGGGAAACACTGTTATTAAAAATAGAATTGTGGATATAGCTAACTCACTCTCGGTGTTGGTAGTAATGGTGAATGTGTATACATTGTCTATGGTTGGTTAGTTGATTCTCAGATGGCTAGCAATCTTGCTGCCAATTTAGTGACTAACTTGCTAACAGCAAGCTGACAATATTGAAATGTTCATGTTAGGTGTGCTAAGCTAGCCAGTCTAATAGAGATCAATACAATTAGTTGGGTGGTTAAATTGTGTATTGTGTGTTTTTGTTGTCGGGGGTGCATTACATAATCTGATTCCAACAGTATGTGTATCCAACCCCAAGATGGTAAGTTGGCAAAATATTTACAAGCTGAAGGCTAAGATAGCTCACTTTGCAGTAAGCATGTCATTAACATGAATTTGGTAGTGTTAGTATGGGATTCTGTGTGGTTAGATGTAGCCTGAGGACCACAGAGTACCTCCCAGACCATGTAATACATTTAGTCTACTCCTTTTCTATTTTTTACTTTTCTACTTGTAAAACACAGGTTATCTGGAGTCCTTCCACAGGCCCTACTGAAAGTGGAGGCATTCTGGGTACACAAGCATGAGGGAGGGGACACACCTTGTGCTTATGGAGCACAACAAGATTGTGGGACAAAAACAAGTTAGGGACTCTGAAAGGTACAAAATCAAGACCACAGTAATGACACAAACACCTCATTCTTCTCTCTGCAGATTCTCAAAACACAATACAGAGACACGTCCACAAAAATACGCTGCTACTATTGACAAGAATGACCTGTCAAAGTCAATGGGCTGGGGGAGGTTTACAGATAGGCCTTTGAGTGTAGGAACGGGGTTTTGGTTGTGCTTAGAGACAATACATGTATTGTTGTGTATGAGAACAATTGAAAGGTGCCATTTCTCCTCAATCTTCCATACACAACAATACATACTGTGTAAGATCTGCCCTCCTAAGACTTTCAGCAGCCCCCCCCCCTGCCCATTCACTTCATTGACTGATCTTTCCTCTCAAAGGCAGCTCCCAATATCCCTCATTGTCCCTAAACAATACACTCGTTTGTCTATAAACACTTAGGTCCCAATCCGTTGACACCTTTACCAACAAAGGCATGTTGCCCTACGTCCCTTGCACAAAAAGTGTCAAATGGTAACACCACAACCATGTCTTTCCAAGAGACGTGCAGTACGAGCAAATCTTCTGCAAGAGGTCCAAGCAATTGGTGGCTACGGTCTTCGAGCACTACACCACTTCCGGCAGTCTTATCCATCTGGCTGTACACCGAAGACGAGACCATTCGCCACAAGCACTCTGTTTCCACAGCCCACCATGCCAAACACCATTGCCAGTGTACCGAAGCCGGATAAAGGACCATAAAATAAATATGTATATTTTCGATCAATCCTCAAAATTTGTCTGCCTTTATGGATTCACCGAATATATTTGTATAAGTTGTACGGGGTTCTGCAGCATCAAACAGATGTCAGACAGAAATGTCAGCTTGTATATTTAGCAATAAATCCGCTGATAGGAACATCACTGAAAGGTGTTCAACGGCTCGATCGAACAAGGACAACCAAATACGCATAGTGCGATCAGTATCACATAGAGCCTTCGCGAAATGCCGCAAAGCAGGATTACATTTATTTTCAGATCTCGCCCCCCCCCCCCCCCCCCATCAATACACCGGAAGCCGTCAGGGAATCTCATTCAGCGCACGAAGTCTAGACCTGCCTTCCTCCTGGGCAATTATGTGTGAAACACATCTCACGGACCTAGAAAGTCCTCAGACATGATTAAAGCAAACCCAGATTCCCCCAGGGTGAAATTCCCCTTTAAACTATTTGGCTTTGATTTTTATTCGAGACACAAATTGTTGCACTCATTTTTGATAATTTTTCGGCTTTATTACAAGATACGACGGGATTTAATTAAAGGAATTGTTGTCATGATTAAATACATGTATGCTCAGTATTCTCAGGCTTTAGTCAGTCTACCTCTTGAAATGACTTCAATCCGTCTACCTCCTGAAATGACCTCAATCAGTCTACCTCCTGAAATGACCTCAATCAGTCTACCTCCTGAAATGACCTCAATCAGTCTACCTCCTGAAATGACCTCAATCAGTCTACCTTCTGAAATGACTATAATCAGTCTACCTTCTGAAATGACTATAATCAGTCTACCTCCTGAAATGACCCTATCAACCCTCTTTGAACTCCCTCCACTGCCATCATTGAGTAGGTGTGCTCCAGGGCATCCACCTCCTCATCACCCCCACCCCTCACTTCCCTTGCCATGCCATCCACCCCATCCTCTCTCTCCTGTCGACATGCCATCCGACCCCCACCACCCCCTCTCTCTCCTCAATATGCCATATTGGCACGCTTCCCTGGGGCATCTCTGCTTTCTCCCCAAACACGCCTCACTTTCTATCAGTGTCTGTGGATGCTGTAAAGGTTACAACAATACTTGCTAATGGTTCAGACTCACATGATGATGAAATAAGGAGAATGACAGATATGTGATAGCCTCAACATCAATGTCTCGCTTACCATCTGCTGTACTGACATTGATTTTGAAGACACGTTACATATTTATTTTTTGTTTTCAATTATCAAGCCTTGGAACTATCAGTGGTGATTTTAGCATGTAAATCTTGGTGGGGCAAAAATAATATTTTTTAAATGATGCGTGCCAGCAAAGCCACTACACAACACTCAACAATACATTAATTGCACTATAACGGTGACAAACGGTGCCCACAAACTGTTAGGGCCTACATAAAGCTGTCCCAACAGCAGAGTCCCAACAGCAGTCCCAACACCTTACCACTGCTACACCTGGCTATCAGCAGATCCTTGTCTGGCAGCGAAACAGTTCACTCAGCCTCATTTACTGCCTTTAAAAAAAAACATAGCTGATATGGCTGACTTGTTTAAAACAAATGTGTTTTCTACTGACAATTGAGATGTACAAACAATGGCATAAGGGAACAGCGAGCAGATAAGAGGCAATCCGTAATTTCGATTAAGACATGAATGAGAGAGCTAGGATGGACGTTGTCAATATAACTATTTGTTCAGAAGTTTTGAAATGTACAGCGAATTCAGAACATGGGCCGTTCTTACAGTATTCTCCCTGTACACCAAGTCAGAACAGTAGGATAAATAACGGGGGCATATAAGCAGACAATGAAAGCTCTTAAAAATATTTGATGATTACCATTCTTTAAAAAGGGCTGTAGGCTAATTAAGAGGGGAAAAGGGACCAAATTACTAGCATGAGTCACATGGCCTACTAACAGCTTACTACAGTACACAACATACACTTAGTAACGTTAGTACTTTCTTAGCTACAGTATACATATCTCCCTGACATATTACAGTTGAAGTCAGAAGTTCACACACACTTAGGTTGGAGTCATTTAAACTCGGTTTTCAACCACTCTACAAATTTCTTGTTTACAAACTATTGTTTTGGCAAGTCGGTTAGGACATCTACTTTGTGCATGACACTAGTAATTTTTCCAACAATTGTTTACAGACAGATTATTTCACTTATAATTCACTGTATCACAATTACAGTGGGTCAGAAATTTACATACACTAAGTTGACTGTGCCATTAAACAGCTAGGAAAATTCCATAAAATGATGTCATGGCTTTAGAAGCTTCTGATAGGTTAATTGACATAATTTGAGTCAATTGGAGGTGTACCTGTGGATGTATTTCAAGGCCTACCTTCAAACTCAGTGCCTCTTTGCTTGACATCATGGGAAAATCAAAAGAAATCAGCCAAGACCTCAGAAAAAAATTGTAGACCTCCACAAGTCTGGTTCATCCATGGAAGCAATTTCAAAACGCCTGAAGGTACCATGTTCATCTGTACAAACAATAGTACACAGGTATAAACACCATGGGACCACGCAGCCGTAATACCGCTCAGGAAGGAGACGCGTTCTGTCTCCTAGAGATGAACGTACTTTGGTGCGAAAAGTGCAAATCAATCCCAGAACAACAGCAAAGGACCTTGTGAAGATGCTGGAGGAAACAGGTACAAAAATATCTATATCCACAGTAAAACGAGTCCTATATCGACATAACCTGAAAGGCTGCTCAGCAAGGAAGACGCCACTGCTCCCAAACCTCCATAAAAAAGCCAGATTCCGGTTTGCAACTGCACATGCGGACATAGATCGTACTTTTTGGAGAAATGTCCTCTGGTCTGATGAAACAAATAGAACTGTTTGGCCATAATGACCATCGTTATGTTTGGAGGAAAAAGGGGGAGGCTTGCAAGCCGAAGAACACCATCCCAAATGTGAAGCACGGTGGTGGTAGCATAATTTTGTGGGGGTGCTTTTGCTGCAGGAGGGTCTGGTGCACTTCACAAAATAGATGGCATCATGAGGGAAGAAAATTATGTGGATATATTGAAGCAACATCAAGACATCAGTCAGGAAGTTAAAGCATGGTCGCAAATGGGTCTTCCAAATGGACAATGACCCCAAGCATACTTCCAAAGTTGTGGCAAAATGGCTTAAGGACAACAAAGTCAGGGTATTGGAGTGGCCATCACAAAGCCCTGACCTCAATCCTATAGTAAATGTGTGGGCATAACTGAAAAAGCATGTGCGAGCAAGGAGACCTACAAACCTGACTCCGTTACACCAGCTCTGTCAGGAGGAATGGGCCAAAATGCACCCAACTTATTGTGGGAAGCTTGTGGAAGGCTACATTTGACCCAAGTTAAACAATTTAAAGGCAATGCTACCAAATACTAATTGAGTGTATGTAAACTTCTGACCCACTGGGAATGCGATGAAAGAAATAAAAGCTGAAATAAATCATTCTCTCTACTATTATTCTGACATTTCACATTTTTCAAATAAAGTGGTGATCCTAACTGACCTAAGACAGGGATTTTTACTAGGATTTAAATGTCAGGAATTGTGAAAATTAGTTTAAATGTATTTGGCTAAGGTGTGTGTAAACTTCCGACTTCAACTGTACATCATTTATTTAGCAGCATACAATACATTTTTGGACTCACCTTCAAAACCACTCATTGTTGAATTTGCGATTTCCAACTTGTTGTGTAATGTTTATGTCCAATAGCCGATGAGCACGGATACGTTTTATCTATAATTTCTCTTCATTATTTCTCTTCATATGACAAGGATTGAAAAGGATTTGCCAGTAGATTGTCGACTTGTTTCATGATGATAACTGCTAGCTTTAGATTTTGAAAGTATGATGTTGACATGATCAGTCCAATCAAAGCTATTGTATGTATAACGTGATTTGACGTCATTTTATCTGTGGCCAATGACCTTGAGCCTTCTTGGATGGGCACTTCTAATGTCAGCAGCCAAAGAGCAAACATTTTCGAGGTCTCCCTTTACACTTCACGGTGACAGTTTCCCCATGAGAGACAGAACACTTAGCCAATCATGGCGTAACGCTACGTACTTTCTGCTGGCTTGCTTTTACATTGTTTGTAAACTGATATGTGACACGTATTAATGCCAAAATAACATGCAAAACAGGCAAGCCACCCTCAAAATGTTTTATTTATTTATAATTTTTTGGCAAAAAATGTGGGGCTCAAAACAGGCCCTGAATGACGGGTCGCCACTGGTAAATATCAATGTGCTTTCAAAAGAGGGAAGGGCAAATAGAGCACAGATAAGCTGGAAAACATTATGCAGTTACCTAAATTAGTTACCAAGTTTTTAGTATTTATCTGTCTATTTTCTGTTAATTTAAAAAATATATATAATATGTTTATTATTTTTCCAATAAAAAAAAGACAGCGATACAAACATTGACATTCATTGTACTGTTGAATGGGATGGCCAATTTAGAGGACAAAACGTAACTCACACATACACAAAATAAAACTAAATCCTATTAGGTGGTACACGTATAAGACAGCATATAGTCATTGCAAGCAGTGTAGTTAAGCCCAACATAAATATTGAGTGGAGTACAGCACAGAGTAGCAGCAGATCATCAACCCAGTTATGAAGTGGGACTAGATCCAATATCGGCTGCCATAGTTTGTAAAACATTGGACTTCTATTGGAGGTATTGCATAGAATCTTCTCCATATGTATTACATTCCCTAAATCCCGTAACCACATTTCAAAGGTAGGTACAGTCTCCAATTTCCAAAATTACTATGATCCTTTTGGCTAATAGAGTACAAAGAGAGACAGCGTTCCCCTCCTGGTTAACTGTACCAAACAGAGTGATCATTGGGTCTGGGGCTAGAACTCTATCAAAGGCTTTAGATGAGTAATCAAAAATGAGAGACCAGTAAGTATGTAGCTTAGGACATGTCCAAAATAAGTGGGTCAACGTCCCCTCATCCTGCTTGCACCTCTCACACAGTGGTGAGGTGTCCGGGAATATTTTATGCAGTTTTACTTTTGAGTAGTGTAACCTGTGTATCACCTTAAACTGTACAAGGTTGTGTCTGGCATTCCCTGAACTGTGGTTTATATTCCTGAGAGCTTTTACCCAGTCCTCATCTGAGATTTCTGAACCAAGTTCTTGTTCCCAAGCCCTTTTAATTAATAGTGTCTGTAGAAACCATTATGTGGGCCTGTAGCACATCATACAGTCTAGAGACCGACCCTTTTGAATGGGGTTTGACAAGGATCAGGCTGTCTAATGTAGGATTATTGGTCTTAATGCCATACTGTGGGATATGTGTCCTTAAGAAATTCCTGATTTGGAGGTATCTGAAACTAAGCAAACTGACCATCAATGTATAAGTTATCAATTGTTGTGAGCCCCTTCCTCCTCCACTGTGAAAACACCATATCATCCAATGCAGGGTGGAAAGCATGATTCAGGCTAATCGGGCTGTCAGTGTATACAGTGGGTATGTTAAGAAAATACCTAATCTGTTTCCAGATCCTAAGAGTTTGACAAATGACTGGATTAGAGTTTTATAAGTGGCTTTTTTCACATATGCTGGACTATTAACAAGTGTAGGGAGTGAGGAACGTTGACAGGAGGCCTGGTCAATCAAAAGCCATGATGGCATATCATTCTGTCGGGTCCCAGGTAACCTTTTCCTCCAGAAAGACACAATGTTCAGATTAGCAGCCCAATAATACAGTTTAAAGTGAGGAAGGCCAAAGACCCCTCTATCTTGTACTTGCATAAATGCGTCTTTGAAATTATGGCTGCCTTGTTATCTCATAAAAATGGAATTACTATTGAATCCAGTTTCTTAAAATAGCGTTGTGGTATGAAATCGGGTAGACATTGGAAGAGGTAAAGAAACCTGGGTAGGAAAACCATTTTAATAGCGTTTATACAACCATCCAAGGAGATGGGCAGAGTTTTCCAAAAATCTATATTTTGTTTAAGCTGATAAAATGTCATGTCCCAATTCGTTTTCAATAGCTAATCAAGTGTTCTTGTCACTACAATGCCATGGCTTGTGAACTTGTCCATCACTGTTCTAAATGGGGTATATTTCAGAAATTGCATATCAACAGGTCGTGATATCGGCATCAATTAGCTTTTTTGCCAGTTTATCTTGTAGGGGGGAATAACAGTTTTAGGCTTGGATAAAAACAAAAGAACATCGTCTGCCTACAGCACCCCTGTAGGCAGCCCTTGAACAGGCGGAATGACTGCGACATTTCCTGATTGGTTACCACGGACGCCATTGGGTGTGCATAAATAATTATTATCCAACTAATAAATTCAAACCCGAAATGCTCGAGAACCGACATCATATACTTCCACTCAATCTGATCAAACGCCTTCTCCGCGTCAAGAGCAATTACCACCGTCAACTTTATGATCATGATACATTACGTTGAAATGGCGTCTCAAATTGTAGTATAAATGTCGGCACGGGATAAAAACATGTCTGATCAGGGTGTATGATGTCAGAAATTTGTTTTTTCATTCGGTTTGCCAATATCTTTGTAAACACCTTATTTTCTATGGGGAGTAACGACACGGTGCGATAAGACAACATCTCCATGGAATCTCTATCTTTTTTCAAGATAAGTGCTATTGTAGCCTCATACAGTATTTGCGGGAGTTTGGCATTTTCTTTGGAATGTTTACACATTCGCAACATAAGTGGAGCTAGACTGGAGCAGTACTTATAGAATTATATTACATATCCATCGGGCCCAGGGGCCTTGCTGTTTGGAAATGGTGCTATCGCTGTGTTAATTTCCTCTAAAGTTATCCCAGCATCGAGTGCAGCAGCTGCCCCCCTGTCTAGTTTAGGAAGTTCACATTCAGTGAGAAAGCGTTCCATATTTTGTGGATCGGTAGCATCGCATTTTGATTGATATAGCTCTGAGTAAAACTGCGCAAAGCATTTATTAATATCCTGCGGATTTGTTACTATTTGACCCTTGTCTTATTTTGTGAATAGATGCCTGTACATGCCTTAGCTGTCTTGCTAATAATTTATGTGGTTTGTCCCCCAGTTCAAAATAACTTTGTTGCGTTCTAGCAAGTAAAGAGCCCACCCGCTTCGAAAGGATGGTATTGTATTCATATTTCCACTTCGTGATCTTCTCAGGACTGCATTCGAGGAATTCGTCCTAACACGTTCTCCTGTTCCCCCAACTCTCTTTCAACTTCTCTCAGCCTAGTATTGGCGCGTTTCTTCCTCTCTGATGTATAAGAAATAATGTAACCTCTAATCACAGCCTTCAGAGATTCCCAAAGGGTGGAGTCGTCAACATCCCCCGTGTCGTTAGCTCCGAGGAAAAAAGGCAATCTGATCCTTCAAATACTGACAAAAAGTCTCATTTTTCAACAAGTATGCGTCTAAGCGCGGACCTGTAAACATATTGTCGAGTTTCAGCACCATGGACAGAGGAGAGTGGTCCGTAATTTGAATAGGGTAATAGGTAACCGACGCAGCTGCTGAAATTAGTTTGGAGCAACAAAAAATACTCAATTCTGGAATATGATTTATGAACTGACGAAAATAAAAAGTAATCCCTGTCTATTGGGTGCGTCAGTCTCCAAATATCGACAATGTTAAGGTTTGTCATCAATGTATTTAGACAGACACTGGCATTTGATTGTTGAAGTGACCTTGATAGCTGTTTATCTAAAAGAGGATCTAACGTACAGTTAAAGTCACCTCCAACAATAACACTTTTATCTGAGATATTTGGTATGGCCTTAAATACCCTTTGAAAAAATAATGGATCATCGAAATTGGGTCCATATAAATTGACCAAGGTTATTGGTTTTGAATTCAGTGTACCAGCCACAATAATATACCGACCATTAGGATCTGAAAACGAGGATGAGTAAACAAAAGGAATGTTTTAACTTATCAGGAATGCTACCCCTCTTGCTTTTGCATCAAAATTAGACTGGTATATCTGACCGATCCAGCCGACTCGTAGCTTGGCCTGAGCCGAGCGTTTAATATGAGTTTCTTGAAGAAGCACTATGTCAGCACCCAGTGATTTAAGATGAGAAAAAACCTTAGCTCGTTTCACGACATGCCCTAAGCCATTACAGTTCCAGCTGACTATCTTTATTCCACCAGGTCTACTCTGTGCTCGGTCACTATGTGGGAAGCCAGGGAAGCCCCAACACCACAGGAAACGCAGGAGAATCGATCAGGAAGAGACTAATTCTCTCCTCATGACCCTCCTGCGTTATCATACACAGTGGAGCTGTGACCTCCCTAATCAGGCACGACCCTAAAGGACGACTATCTAAGGAATGTACAGGGAAGGGCACATCAACAGGAACAATAGGGATCCCTAATCTAAGAGCAAACGAATGGTCAATAAAATTCCCAGCTGCGCCTGAATCTACTAGCGCCTTATGCAGGGGAAACTCAGGAAATTCTATACATGTGCACAACAGGAAGCTCTGGGTGAGTTGGGTGCCTACTCACCTGGGATGATCCACCAGTGCCCTGCCTGCTGCCTCGATTTCCTGGGGAACCTCTCCAGCACCGACCAGCAGTGTGTCCTCTGCGGCCACAGATAGTGCAGGAAACTCCCCCCCCCCCCCCCCGGTCACCCTTAGAGCAGCACCTCCGAGCTCCATAGGTGTAGGATCGGAGGTGCTGGGGGATGGAATGGACGGACCCCGATCCGGACGTCCGCAAGTGGCCAACAGGTTATCCAGCCGGATGGATAAATCCACCAGCTGGTCGAGGGTAAGGGTGGTGTCCCCGCAGGCCAGCTCCCGACGAACGTCCTCACGTAGACTACACCGGTAATGGTCGATCAGGGCCCTCTCATTCCATCCCGCGCTGGCAGCCAGGGTCCTGAAGTCCAGTGCGAATTCCTGTGCGCTCCTCATCCCCTGTCTGAGATAGAACAAGCGTTCCCCCGCTGCTCTCCCCTCCGGGTGGATGATCGAAGACCGCCCGGAAGCGGCGGGTGAAATCCTCATAGCGGACCAATATCGCTGCGTCGATATTTCCCCATTCAGCGTTGGCCCACTCAAGCGCTTTCCCCGACAGACAGGAGATGAGGGCGGACACGCTCTCGTATCCCGAGGGAGCCGGGTGGACGGTCGCCAGGTAGAGCTCCAACTGAGGCAGGAACCCCTGGCACCCGGCAGCCGTCCCATCATATGCGCTCGGGAGCAAGAGCCGAATCCGACTGGGTCCAGGTGACTGAGGGGTGGACAGCGGTGTGGGTTGTGGTGTTGGTTGGGGTGAAGTTGATGGGGGTGTAGACAAACCCCTCTCTCCAATCGCTCCATGGTGAGCAGCACGCGATCCATTGCGGTGCCGAGATGTTGGAGCATCGTCACGTGCTGCTGGACGCGTTCCTCCACTGGTACCGGAGGACTGGGTGCACCTGCTGACTCCATTGGTGGTGCGTGATTCTGTCATGTATCAGTATGCAGAGGTGAGTACAGAGTCAGGCGCAGGACACAGAACTGAGTAAAATAACGTACTTTACTCGGAAAAAAATCAACCATAAATTCCACTCAGGGAAAATACACCATAACACTAGACAAGGAACAATCACGCACAAAACATCATGGGAATCAGAGGGTTAAATAGGGAAATAATTATAACGTAATGGGAACCAGGTGTGTACAATCAAGACAAAACAAATCATAAAAAGAAACGTAGATCGGTGGCAGCTAGAAAGCCGGTGACGACGACCGCCGAATGCCACACGAACAAGGAAAGGCACCAACTTCGGCGGAAGTCGTGACAGCGGAGCTCTAACAAAGCACGTCTACTACATACCACGCTCTCTAGTGCCCCCCCCCCCCTATTTTCTGTTACATGATGCACTGTTAAAGATGGGCAGATCCAGCCACAGAACTAGACTGATAATGTTTTCTACGATTCCAACCCAGTAAATCTCACAGACTCAAACTGACTGGGTTAGTGAGATTGATTTGTTGGGTTCTCTGTTTACATGTTTGCCAAACAAGTGAATCCACCAGTGGCCATGTAACCTGTCAATTATACAGTCAAATCAAATTGTATTAGTCACATGTGCCGAATACAACCTTACATTGAAATGTTTGCTTACGAGCCCCTAACCAACAACGCAGTTAAAAAAAAAGAAAAGAAGAAGAATAAGAAATAAAAGCAGTAAAATAACAATAGCGAAACTATATACAGGGGGGGTACCGGTACAGAGTCAATGTTAGTTGAGGTAATATGTACATGAAGGTAGAGTTATTAAAGTGACTATGCAGAGATGATAACAACAGAGAGTAGCAGCGGTGTAAAATAGTTGGGGGGGTAGAAGCTGTTTAGAAGCCTCTTGGACCAAGATTTGGCGCTCCGGTACCGCTTGCCGTGCGGTAGCAGAGAGAACAGTCTATTACTAGGGTGGCTGGAGTCTGACAATTAAGGCCTTCCTCTGACACCACCTGGTATAGAGGTCCCGGATGGCAGGAAGCTTGGACCCAGTGATGTACTGGGCCGTAAGCACTACCCGCTGTAGTGCCTTGCGGTCGGAGGTCGAGCAGTTGCCATACCAGGCAGTGATGCAACCAGTCAGAATACTGTCGATGGTGCAGCTGTAGAACTTTTTGAGAATCTGAGGACCCATGCCAAATCTTTTCAGACTCCTGATGGGTAATAGGTTTTGTCGTGCCCTCTTCACAACTGTGTTGGTGTCCTGGCACCACACGACCAGGTCTCTGACCTCCTCCCTATAGGCTGTCTCGTCGTTGTCGGTGATCAGACCTACCACCATTGTGTCATCGGCAAACTTAATGATGGTGTTGGAGTCGTGCCTGGCCGTGCAGTCACGAGTGAACAGGGAGTACAGGAGGGGACTGAGCACGCACCCCTGAGGGGCCCCTGTGTTGAGGATCAGTGTGGCGGGTGTGTTGTTACCTACCCTTACCACCTGGGGGCAGCCTTTCAGGAAGTCCAGGATCCAGTTGCAGAATCAGGTGTTTAGTCCCAGGGTCCTTAGTGTATTGATGAGCTTTGAGGGCACTATGGTGTTGAACTCTGAGCTGTAGTCAATGAATAGCATTCTCACATAGTTATTCCTTTAGTCCAGGTGGGAAAGGGCAGTGTGGAGTGCAATATAGATTGCATCATCTGTGAATCTGTTAGGGCGGTATGCAAATTGGAGTGGGTCTAGGGTTTCTTGGATAATGGTGTTGATGTGAGCCATGACCAGCCTTTCAAAGCACTTCATGGCTACAGACGTGAGTGCTACTGGTCGGTAGTCATATAAGCAGGTTACCTTAGTGTTCTTGGGCACAGAGATTTGCCAAATGGAGGGCAAGGGAGAGCTTTGTTTGCGTCTCTGTGTGTGGAGTAAAGGTGTTCCAGAGTTGTTTCCCTCTGGTTGCACATTTAACATGCTGATATAAATTTGGTAAGACTGATTTAAGTTTCCCTGCATTAAAGTCCCCGGCTACTAGGAGCGCCGCCTCTAAGTGAGCATTTTCCTGGAATACAGCTCATTCAGTGCGGTCTTAGTGCCAGCATCAGTCTGTGGTGGTATGTAGACAGCTACGAAGAATACAGATGAGAACTGTCTAGGTAGATAGTGTGGTCTACAGCTTATCATGAGATACTCTACTTCAGGCGAGCAAAACCTCAAGACTTCCTTAGATATCGTGCACCAGCTGTTACTTACAAAAATACATAGTCCGCCGCCCCTTGTCTTACCAGACGCTGCTGTTCTATCCTGCTGATACAGCATATATCCAACCAGCTGTATGTTGATAATGTCGTCACTCAGCCACGACTCCGCGAAGCATAAGATATTACAGTTTTGAATGTCCCGTTGGTAGTTTAATCTTCCGCGTAGGTCATCGGTTTTATTTTCCAAAGATTGCACGTTTGCTAGCAGAATGGAGGGGTTTATTCAATCGCCTACAAGTTCTCAGAAGGCAGCCTGCCCTCTGGCCCCTTTTTCTCCACTTTCTCTTCACGTAAATGTCGGGCCTGTTCCCGGGAAAGCAGTATATCATTCCCGTCGGGCTCGTCGGACTCGTTAAAGGAAAAAAAGGATTCTGCCAGCCCGTGGTGAGTAATCGCCGTTCTGATGTCCAGAAGTTATTTTCGGTCATAAGAGATGGTAGCAGAAACAGTATGTACAAAATAAGTTACAAACAACGCAAAGAAACGAACAAAAAACACAATTGGTTAGGAATATGTAAAACGTCAGCCTTGTTCTCCTGGCGCCATCTTGTCAACTGCTCAATATATGATCACAGTGCTACTGAAACACATGTACATCTGCATAAATTATTCTGTTTATTTCATAACCAACTCATTTTTACACAACATGATTAAGTTGGCAAGCAACACTGAGATATTCTTTTCTCATATCATGTTCCTCAAGGCAGCTGGTCTATGGAATAACTTTCATAACATTTCACTTCAGAGGGCTTTTTTTTTAAAGCTACAGGATTTGCAGGCTTTGGTTCCAGCCCAGCATTACCCAACACTACACAAAACCGGATACCACAAATCACTAACCAGGACCAGGGTTGAAGACCAGACCACTGCTTAAGATGTTGCAATCCCCTGACCTTTTCCATCCAGCATTCATCAGACTGGAAAGAGCATTGGGGTAAGCATCTGTCTGGGTGTCACAGCTCTACAACTGCTCCCATCCTGTAACACATTATATTAGATGGACAGCAACAATATCCAGTAGTAGATTTAGTACTTGTTATTTGTTTATTGTATTTAACCAGGCTAAGAACACTTAGTTAATTAGAGCACATTTATTTACAATGACGGCCTGGCAAAACTGAAATGGAAAGCTATAAACATTGCACGACCACATTTTAAGATCCTCCAAAAATACCTTTTCTAGAACCAAAACAACAGCAAGCATAGCAACATCGTGGGCATCATTAACAAGGAATGCATGCCTGATTCAGGAAATAAATACCAACACCGGCAGTGGCACAAGCAACAATCACTCCATGCTCCCACTCACAGTGATACAATCTGCACATCCTCACAGATAGTCCCTAGTTAACCTTCTCACCCATGACTGGACAGACCAAGACCCTCACTGCAACCTGGACCAGTCATACCTAAAGGGAAATCATACTGCACCATGAGGGAGCCCAGAAGAATACTCTTTAGCCAACCTCTTGAAATATGTGGTTTAATAGATAACAATTCTATCATAGTATACAATTCTGTTATGGGGTATTAATTGGGGTCCTGGGAAACCAGCGATCCAGTCACAAAATGTTTCTAACTTCATCTGAGCCCAGTGATACAGTACTTATAATTGGTGGAATGTAAATATCAAAATGGATTGTTTACTTGACAAGCGACTGAGCTACCTCTGAGCCAGATGGGGAGTTAGGGGCCAGTAGAGTCTACCAAGTATTCCCCTCCCTAAGGAGGATCTCATTTACTAAACAGAGCTTAAATTATCAGTGCTATGTCTAAATAAGGCTAAATGTTTACTGTTTGACATAAAATCATGCTGTTTTTGGACGCACCAGCCGTTTAGTATACACGCTCCAATGCCAATGACGTTGGATTCAAAGGGGATTTTGTTACATTTGCAACTTCTCATGAACCTGTTTGATAAGAATCTAATGCAATGGAAAAAGGATGAGAAATTATTTTGAAATGGGGATGTTGGCATAATAAAGTTGAAACATATGCAGTTCGTGATAGTTTGTGTGTGTCTGTGTGTGTGTGTTTGTGCGTGCGAGTGTTTCTGTGTACCTACGCATACATGTATACATTCGTGCATATATGCATTTAAACCTAATCCTAAACCAATTTAATAAGGTTCAGGCAGTACAGTATTGCATATGTGCGTGTAAATCTAATCCTAAACCAATTTAATAAGGTTCAGGCAGTACAGTATTGCATATGTGCGTGTAAATCTAATCCTAAACCAATTTACTAAGGTTCAGGCAGTACATTATTGCATATGTGCGTGTAAATCTAATCCTAAACCAATTTAATAAGGTAAAGACAGTACAGTATCCGACGAGCATCAGAGCCGGTGTAGTAGGATTCAATCTTAGTCCTTTGCCTGTTTGATCCTTCGTCTGAGGGCATAGATTGCTTATAAGCGTCCGGATTAGTGTCCTGCTCCTTGAAAGCGGAAGCTCTAGCGCTTAGCTCGGTGCGGATGTTGCCTGTAATCCATGGCTTCTGGTTGGGAAATGTACGTACGGTCACTGTGAGAACGATGTCGTCAATGCACTTATTGATGAAGCCGGTGACTGAGGTGATATACTCCTCAATGCCATTGGATGAATCATAGAACATATTCCAGTCTTTGCTAGCAAAACAGTCCTATAGCGTAGCATCCGCGTCATCTGACCACTTCTGTATTGAGCGAGTCACTGGGGCTTCCTGCTTTAGTTTTTGCTTGTAAGCAGGAATCAGTAGAATAGAATTATGGTAAGATTTGCCAAATGGAGGGGGAGGGAGAGCCGCAAGAGTTCCGGAACACTGTGGAACACTGTAAAGTAGACGGATCGGAAGCTGTTTGAGGTAACATGAGTATTCCAGCTATCTGACAAGCCCATCCTCAGATAACAGCATGAATCAGCAGAGATACGTCACATTTTGTCTGAGATGAACTATTCAGGGCTGTCTGAACCAGCGTACGCTTGTGGTGCAGATTGCCTATGAAGGGGAAACAGTGATTTGGTTTACGTTGACACATTCTGCATGATCATATCCTGGATCATTTTCTGTCTACATTTCTGAAAACACATTAGTCAAATTAACTGATAACTTGTCGGATGTGGAATGCTATTATATATGCAGATGGAGCATTCTGAGAAAAGAACAACCAATATTGCCAGTTGCCTTGCCCAAGGCTGCATACATTACCTTGTAGTGTTGTATTGGACTTTAATGACCCTTGTGACTATTGCTTTATAGTAAAAACAGAACATGTCCTTAACCTTTCATGACAACGGAAATTACATCTTCTATTTCTCCCCATCCCCTGAGACAAAACCAGTTCAGTCCAGTTCCCAGTCCAGAAAATATCCAAACAAATACAATCAATTTCCCTCAAAGTAGCAGTGGATCTCACATGCCATACAAGCCTATCGAGAGCACCAAATGTTCTATTTCTTAATCACTGCAGTGGCTCTGAGACCTGAGACTGAGACTTTGGACAGCCGGTGGAGATCACAGAGGGAAATTAAGACAAAGACCTTGAATGGATCAAATTCTGCATTCTATGTCATTATACTATTTTGCCCCCAGGTCCCGAAACAGAATTTGTATTATTTCAGTGTGTGCTGTACATACACAATGAGGGTGTGCACTTCATTCCCAATCTATGTTAATGTTGCTGCTGCTGGAAATACATTCGTGTGCCGATATCCAAGTCCACTTTTTAGACCTATTCAGTCTATACTCCAATATCCTCCAGTCTACTGGACAAGGCCAAACAGGTCTGCGAATACAGGCTTCTTTAATGATCTCATATCAGTGCCTCTTCTATGAGGGAAATCATTATATTCAATGGTATTTAGAGTGACTTTGTAGAGTACAAAATTAGCAAGTATTTCATAAATCTTAATATATGCAATTGAACTAGTACACATTCACAGTTTATGCTCAAAGTGCAGGGTTAGGTCTAAAAGGGATTATGGCTGTCAGTCATTTATAATCATGCTCTTCATATCAAATTTATGAACTAAGAAATGACTCATAGGAAAGTGATGAGGCATATTTCCTTTTACTTCTGTTTATTATTTGTACACTTTTCAAGGCTATAACACGGGCTTCGATTTACTTCAAATCGAATCAACAGAGAAGGTAATATTCCTGAAATCCTCACAAGATTGGAGATAGATATGTATGTTGTAAATCTGGAATTCCGGAGGTATTAATCATTGGATTGTTCCTGAAAGCATCTGGTAGAAAGGTGTTAGCATGGTGCTTGTTAAATGGACCCAAAAACATCTGGCACAATGGGAGCACGCTCAATTATTTCCTCGTTATGCAGCCTTAGTGTTTGGCATATGATGTAATTATGATTCAGACAGCCTTCCAACCTCCCAATCGTAATTAGTTTTACTACAAATTAAAATAAAAATATACACTAAACAAAAGTATAAAAGCAAACAAGTAAAGTGTTGGTGCCATGTTTCATGAGCTGAAATAAAAGATCCCAGAAATGTTTCATAGGCACAAAAAGCGTATTTCTCTCAAATTTTGTGCACAACTTTTCAGGTGCTTCTACACCTGCATTGCTTGCTGTTTGGGGTTTTAGGCTGGGTTTCTGTACAGCACTTTGTGACATCAGCTGATGTAAGAAGGGCTTTATAAATACATTTGATTGATTTAAAATTCCTTATATTAAGCAAACCAGACAGCATGATTTTATTTTATTTTTTTATTGACGGATAGCCAGGGGACACTTCAACACTCACATGCTGACTACACAGCTGCGTCGCGTGCGCGAGCGTTGCAAAATAAATTTAGAAATCTATACTATTCAATTATTGCACCCACTCTGCTCACGTGCGCCAACGAGCATCTGCGTTGCCAAGTGCTAAAATAGAAATCAGTTCTATTTCTGACGCAGATCGCGCTGCAAGTCCTGCCTCTCCTGTCTCCTCATTGATTTATAGACGCAGGTGCCCACGTGCCATCTCCTCATTGGTTATACCCACGTGGGTGACTGAAAGATGAACAAGGTCAGTGGCGGTAATGCACCTAATTTATGAAAGTTCCCAATCGCAATATAAAGTCAAGAGAAGAAAAAGCCTGGAAGGAAGAGAGATGACTAGAAACGATTCGGTTGACTGTTTTATGTGTGGATTAATTGGCAGAGTAGAGGACCTTGTGCATTTCAGGTAAAATAACAACTCAATGTTTATATCCCAGGACAAATGATCTAGCAACAGCAAGCTAGCTAAATAGGACAAATTAGCTAGCAAGTGCAAGCTAACTAGCTAAATTGCCATAAATGTTTAATGCTTTTCGACCTGTCCCCAAATTAATATAATTGGTTGAGAGATTGTTTTGATATTTTAACCTGCGTGTCGTGATCGCGTTTGGTGTGGGGGGACAAAAAACATTTATGCACGATGGGTTCCGTGTTAGACATAATTTACAGTACAAACAAAGCATTTGTGTTTAGTGAGTCTGCCAGATCAGAGTCAGTAGGTATGACCAGGGAGGTTCTGTTTAAATGTGTGAATTAGACAATTTTGCTGCTAAGCATTCAAAATGTAAATAGTACTTTTAGGTGTCAGGGAATGTAAGGAGTAAAAAGTACATTATTTTCTTTAGGAATGTAGCGGTCTAAGGCACTGCATCTCAGTGCTAGAGGCGTCATTACAGACCGTGGTTCGATTCCAGGCTGTATCACAACCAGCCGTGATTGGGAGTCCCATAGGGCGGCACACAATTGGCCCAGCGTCGTCCGGGTTAGTGTTTGGCCAGGGTAGGCAGTCATTGTAAATAAGAATTTGTTCTTAACTGACTTGCCTAGTTAAATAAACAAATAAATAGTAAAGTACAGATATCCCCAAAAAACGACTTAAGCTAGCTAATGTTAGTAGTTATACATCAAACTTGCCAGTATATTAACTATAGGCTATCTATCTACCCAACGTTTATTGACTTGATTAATCCCGTCATTCTTAGCTTAGCTAAATGGTATAGTCGTTGTGCTTTCTCAATGGACATTGGGGTGCTTTCGTAAATTCGCTCTGGCTTTCTATAGGCTGGACAATAGAACGAGTCAAAATTCACCCAAGGCTGAAAAACAGCTGGACTGGAGTGATGCTTAGAATTCCATTTCGCCTAAATGGCACAAAACAATTATCCCTTTTTATTTTACTACTACAATCTGTTTGTCGGACGAAACTGGGGAAAAAAACACCTTGTGTAGAAAATAAACATCCGCACTTCGATGGTGTCAACTGTGCTTATGTCTGCGCAATGAGAAAGTAGGGAACAATATTTAGCTTCTGACTATTTCTGGTCTAGCGATTGATGACAGACGAGCTCGCTGCCCAGACTTACATAATTACAAAGAGGAGATTCTCCTGATTTAAAATGGTGCCCGGCTTGAACAAAACATACACTGAGATATTTGGCGAAATAGACCGGCATGCCTCTCCATAGGAAAACAATGGGGGGAGCTCAGCGTTCCAAGGGAGAAAAGTATTTGGGGGCTAGCATTTGATGACAAGCGAGCTAGCTGCCCAGGCTTATAATTAGAAAGAAGAGATTCTCATGATTAAAATGGTGTCCGACTTGAAAAAAATCTAAATATACACATTTGAATATATTTGGCGAAATAGACAGACATGCCTATATTTCCCCATAGGAAACAATGGGAAGACCACAGTTCAATGTAATTTTTGTTGTTGTTTACATTTTAACTATAAAACAACGTGAGCAGGTCTCATTGCCAACAAAAGCGAAGCAGGCATTGTGACGTTGAACAATAAACTGGGAATAGAACGTTCTGAAGGCGAGTTGGTGCCACGGTGCTCAATAGAACTAATAGGAGCTGGCAGGGTGAAAAATGCACTAAAATAAGGCCTGTTTTTTCGTGATTACTTCAGAACGACGGCAAGCAGCTGGGACATATGGGCATATTATGAAACTGGGCTCCATGGCGGATGCAATGAACTAGTTATCAGAAAAGAACGTTGTTAAAAATTTCATGTGTCAAATCAAATCAAAGTTTATTTGTCACGTGCGCCAAATACAACAGGTGTTGTACAGTGAAATGCTTACTTACGTCCAGCCTACTATCTACACGGACTTCAGAGCACTCTCGTCTGAGTGTACCAGAGCGCAGAATAATAATTTTACGAGTGCTCAACACCCGTTGAATATGGCCGGTGTCAGTAAACATCGGAAAAAAGTGTAATTAAATTGTTTCCAGCAGCACATTTACAGTCACCAACGCTCTGGTTAACACAAAAACTGCCTTAACAGCTCTGCTAGGGTGAGTAAAATGGTAAATTTGTGTCTGGAAGTATCTAGCAAGCTAGCCAACGTTAGCTTGGGTGCTTGACTGCCAATGTAAGGCCAGAATGCTCAAATCAACCCTACTCCTCGGCCCAAACGTCCAATGTGCGCTCCGAGAGCGAAACTGTCAGTTTGTAAATTCAGACCATCTGACAACGCTCTGAATTTATGAGCGTCACGTTGTACAGCTCCATATTTTCTGTTCCATCCTGACGGAAACCCAGTTTTTCATGGAATAGAAACACCATAATATTAATCAAATGAATTAAGCAAGTACCAATCAAAAGTTTGGACACAGCTACTCATTCCATGATTTTTCTTTATTTTTACTATTTTCTACATTGTAGAATAATAGTGAAGACATCACAACTATGAAATAACCTTGCATGTGCCCTGCATTCTGTAGTACAGACATGGCCTGCTCTCCCTTAAGGAATTAGTCACTTTCCCATGTTTACTACAGTATGTATTGTAGACTGCACAGTAGCCTAATAAACAAATAAAAACTTTTCGTTAATAAAATAATGATAAAAAAATACTCTTTCAAAATACAGATGTTGATTTAGTTATGGATCCATAATGAATTACTATGGGAATAAATATCACTGATTTTACAGAAATATTGGAACAAAGTTGTCAAATGAAGGCAAACAATTTAGAATCCTCCAATCCTGTAGCCTACTCCCGACCATCACGTTGTACAGCGCCATATTTTCCATTCCATCCTAATGGAAACCCTGAGGGTTTCATTTTTCGTTTTTCTCGGAATAGAAACACCATAATATTAATCTAATTAATTAAGCCAAATTTCTTAAAATCAATCCCATATACTATGTTATTACAAAAAAGGTTTTAAATTCTCTGGTAATGCCAATACGGAATACTATCAAATGCTTCTCAAAGATGCCCTCTGGTGGTCAAACTAGCAATAACTTGCAGTAACAGAAGAAATGGCTGACAAATAGATAACGTGCCACAGAATGCTGCAGCAGCACGCAAGGTGTGCCGCAGTATGACGCAACTTTTAAAGAAGGAACCCCTAAGTACTTTACACCACTGCTCAGTGATGTGTTGTGTTGGATTTGCCCCAAACATAATGGTTTGTATTCACATAAAGTTAATTTCTTTGCCAAATTTTGTGGAGATTTACTTTAGTGCCTTATTGCAATCAGGATGCATGTTTTGGAATTACTTTATTTTGTACAGGCTTCCTTCTTTTCACTCTGAGTTAGGTTAGTATTGTGGAGTAACTACAATGTTGTTGATCCATCCTCAGTTTTGTCCTATCACAGCCATTAAACTCTGTAACTGTTTTAAAGTCACCATTGGCCTCATGGTGAAATCCCTGAGGGGTTTCCTTCATCTCCGGCAACTGAGCAACAACGTGCAATTAATAACTTCACCATGCTCAAAGGGATATTCAATGTCTGCTTTGTTTATTTTCACCATCTACCAATAGGTGCCCTTCTTTGCGAGGTGTTCCAATGCCTCGCTGGTTTTTGTGGTTGAATCTGTGTTTGAAATTCCCTGCTCGACTGAGGGACTTTACAGATAATTGTATGTGTGGGGTACAGAGATTAGGTCATTCCAAAATCATGTTAAACACTATTATTGCACACAGAGTTTGTCCTCGCAGCTGATTATTGTCACGGATCCCCCGGTACTGTCTTGTCTCATTACACATACCTGGTTCCCATTCCCCCTGATTAGTATGTTATACATGTGGCCTCTGTTCCCCATTGTCCTTGTTGGTTATTATTACCATATGGGGTGGTCCTGTGAGTACCTGTGCTGTTGTATCGGCTTCCATGCAAAGTGTTATTATGTACTTGTTTTACGGGTCTCATCCCATGTATTATTTAGAGGTTTACGCCTCGCTCTTTTGTTTGGCTGGAGAAAATAAAACCCCCTATCAGGTATTTCTGCACGTGCCTCCTATCATTTTACAGCGTGACAATTATGTGGCTTGTTAAAGAAATGTTTACTCCCTTCAGAGGGGCGCTGATTCAATGGGCCCTGTCACATAAATAATGCAAATAAAGTGCTTCGTGAGCCACCAATTTACATAATGTCATTTTTGATGTTGGGTGCTCTTGAGATGCTCTTTCTAATGGTCTGGTGAGTGGTACACCTACTAGCTTGCTAATTGCCTTATATTGCCTTATATTATTGAAAGAAAATTGCCTTATATTATTGAAAGAAAACAGTTAATGCACTCAAGCGTGTAAACTCCTTCCCTGCCTATGTAGTTGCCAGACTCTGGCATTATTACGGAGGAAAATTGGATAAGTGGGGCTTTCAATAAGCACTTTAGCTCGGCCTGCTTTTTATTTCAAATGAAGTGTTTTAATTTACCCTGGTCAGTCGTCTGCTCTTCCCTCTCCAGTTGGCTCGATGGAAGATCAGTCAACTTCCAGTGAATCTTTGTTTTGCGGTATTTTTTTTATTTTTTTTATTTCACCTTTATTTAACCAGGTAGGCTAGTTGAGAACAAGTTCTCATTTGCAACTGCGACCTGGCCAAGATAAAGCATAGCAGTGTGAACAGACAACACAGAGTTACACATGGAGTAAACAATAAACAAGTCAATAACATGGTAGAAAAAAAGAGAATCTATATATATACAATGTGTGCAAAAGGCATGAGGTAGGCAATAAATCGAATAATTACAATTTAGCAGATTAACACTGGAGTGATAAATCATCAGATGATCATGTGCAAGAAGAGATACTGGTGTGCAAAAGAGCAGAAAAGTAAATAAATAAAAGCAGTATGGGGGGTGAGGTAGGTAAATTGGGTGGGTAGTTTACAGATGGACTATGTACAGCTGCAGCGATCGGTTAGCTGCTCGGATAGCAGATTTTTAAAGTTGTTGAGGGAGATAAAAGTCTCCAACTTCAGAGATTTTTGCAATTCGTTCCAGTCGCAGGCAGCAGAGAACTGGAAGGAAAGGCGTCCAAATGAGGTTTTAGCTTTAGGGATGATCAGTGAGATACACCTGCTGGAGCGCGTGCTGCGGGTGGGTGTAGCCATCGTGACCAGTGAACTGAGATAAGGCGGCACTTTACCTAGCATAGCCTTGTAGATGACCTGGAGCCAGTGGGTCTGACGACGAACATGTAGCGAGGGCCAGCCGACTAGGGCATACAGGTCGCAGTGGTGGGTCGTATAAGGTGCTTTAGTAACAAAACGAATGGCACTGTGATAAACTGCATCCAGTTTGCTGAGTAGAGTGTTGGAAGCTATTTTGTAGATGACATCGCCGAAGTCGAGGATCGGTAGGATAGTCAGTTTTACTAGGGTAAGTTTGGCGGCGTGAGTGAAGGAGGCTTTGTTGCGGAATAGAAAGCCGATTCTTGATTTGATTTTGGATTGGAGATGTTTGATATGAGTCTGGAAGGAGAGTTTGCAGTCTAGCCAGACACCTAGGTACTTATAGATGTCCACATATTCTAGGTCGGAACCGTCCAGGGTGGTGATGCTAGTCGGGCGTGCGGGTGCAGGCAGCGAACGGTTGAAAAGCATGCATTTGGTTTTACTAGCGTTTAAGAGCAGTTGGAGGCCACGGAAGGAGTGTTGTATGGCATTGAAGCTCGTTTGGAGGTTAGATAGCACAGTGTCCAAGGAAGGGCCGGAAGTATATAGAATGGTGTCGTCTGCGTAGAGGTGGATCAGGGAATCGCCCGCAGCAAGAGCAACATCATTGATGTATACAGAGAAAAGAGTCGGCCCGAGAATTGAACCCTGTGGTACCCCCATAGAGACTGCCAGAGGACCGGACAACATGCCCTCCGATTTGACACACTGAACTCTGTCTGCAAAGTAGTTGGTGAACCAGGCAAGGCAGTCATTAGAAAAACCGAGGCTACTGAGTCTGCCGATAAGAATATGGTGATTGACAGAGTCGAAAGCCTTGGCCAGGTCGATGAAGACGGCTGCACAGTAATGTCTTTTATCGATGGCGGTTATGATGTCGTTTAGTACCTTGAGCGTGGCTGAGGTGCACCCGTGACCGGCTCGGAAACCGGATTGCACAGCGGAGAAGGTACGGTGGGATTCGAGATGGTCAGTGATCTGTTTGTTGACTTGGCTTTCGAAGACCTTAGATAGGCAGGGCAGGATGGATATAGGTCTGTAACAGTTTGGGTCCAGGGTGTCTCCCCCTTTGAAGAGGGGGATGACCGCGGCAGCTTTCCAATCCTTGGGGATCTCAGATGATACGAAGGAGAGGTTGAACAGGCTGGTAATAGGGGGTGCGACAATGGCGGCGGACAGTTTCAGAAATAGGGGGTCCAGATTGTCAAGCCCAGCTGATTTGTATGGGTCCAGGTTTTCCAGCTCTTTCAGAACATCTGCTATCTGGATTTGGGTAAAGGAGAAGCTGGGGAGGCTTGGGCGAGTAGCAGCGGGGGGGGGCGGGGCTGTTGGCCAAGGTTGGAGTCGCCAGGAGGAAGGCATGGCCAGCCATTGAGAAATGCTTGTTGAAGTCTTCGATTATCACGGATTTATCGGTGGTGACCGTGTTACCTAGCCTCAGTGCAGTGGGCAGCTGGGAGGAGGTGCTCTTGTTCTCCATGGACTTTACAGTATCCCAGAACTTTTTGGAGTTAGAGCTACAGGATGCGAATTTCTGCTTGAAAAAGCTGGCCTTTGCTTTCCTGACTGACTGCGTGTATTGGTTCCTGACTTCCCTGAACAGTTGCATATCGCGGGGGCTCTTCGATGCTATTGCAGTTCGCCACAGGATGTTTTTGTGCTGGTCGAGGGCAGTCAGGTCTGGAGTGAACCAAGGGCTATATCTGTTCTTGGTTCTGCATTTTTTGAACGGAGCATGCTTGTCTAATATGGTGAGGAAGTAACATTTAAAGAATGACCAGGCATCCTCAACTGACGGGATGAGGTCAATATCCTTCCAGGGTACCCGGGCCAGGTCGATTAGAAAGGCCTGCTCGCAGAAGTGTTTTAGGGAGCGTTTGACAGTGATGAGGGGTGGTTGTTTGACCGCGGACCCGTGGCGGATACAGGCAATGAGGCAGTGATCGCTGAGATCTTGATTGAAGACAGCAGAGGTGTATTTGGAGGGCAGGTTGGTCAGGATAATGTCTATTAGGGTGCCCATGTTTACGGATTTAGGGTTGTACCTGGTGTGTTCCTTGATGATTTGTGTGAGATTGAGGGCATCAAGCTTGGATTGTAGGACTGCCGGGGTGTTAAGCATATCCCAGTTTAGGTCACCTAACAGAACAAACTCTGAAGCTAGATGGGGAGCGATCAATTCACAGATGGTGTCCAGGGCACAGCTGGGAGCTGAGGGGGGTCGGTAGCAGGCGGCAACAGTGAGAGACTTATTTCTGGAGAGATTAATTTTTAAAATTAGAAGTTCGAACTGTTTGGGCATAGACCTGGAAAGTATGACAGAACTTTGCAGGCTATCTCTGCAGTAGATTGCAACTCCTCCCCCTTTGGCAGTTCTATCTTGACGGAAAGTGTTATAGTTGGGTATGGAAATCTCAGAATTTTTGGTGGCCTTCCTAAGCCAGGATTCGGACACGGCAAGGACATCAGGATTTGCAGAGTGTGCTAAAGCGGTGAGTAAGGCAAACTTAGGGAGGAGGCTTCTGATGTTGACATGCATGAGGCCAAGGCTTTTTCGATCGCAGAAGTCAACAAATGAGGGTGACTGGGGACATGCAGGGCCTGGGTTTACCTCCACATCACCCGAGGAACAGAGGAGTAGTAGGATGAGGGTGCGGCTAAAGGCTATCAAAACTGGTCGCCTAGAGCGTTGGGGACAAAGAATAAAAGGAGCAGATTTATGGGCGTGGTAGAATAGATTCTGGGCATAATGTGCAGACAGGGGTATGGAGGGGCGCGGGTACAGCGGAGGCAAGCCCAGGCACTGGGTGATGATAAGAGAGGTTGTATCTCTGGACATGCTGGTCTCAATGGGTGAGGTCACCGCATGTGTGGGGGGTGGGACAAAGGGGGTATCAGAGGTACGGAGAGTGGAACTACAGGGTCCATTGCAAACCAAAACAATGATAATGAAAACTAGCCTGAACAACAGTATGCAAGGCATATTGATATTTGAGAGAGACATACAATAAGGCATAAAGTGATTGCAGGTCTTGATTGGGAGAGCTAGCTAAAACAACAGGTAAGATAACAGCAGCAATAACAGGGTGCTAGTCTAACACAGCAACAACAGGTAAAAATGGCGACGACTAGGCAGAGAGGGTCGGATTAACTACACACAGATCCTGAGTTAAAGCACAGAGCCGACAGATAAAACACAAATAAACAGAATGGAGTACCGTGAATTAATGGACAGTCAAGCATGCATCAGCTATGTAGCCAAGTGATCATAGTGTCCAGGGGGCAGCCGTAGATGGAGCAGGGAGGCCTCCACTAAGCTAGCACGCGGCGTTTAAAGTTAGTAGCCCGGGGGGTGGTCTGCTCAGACGGAGGGGGTCTGCTCAGACGTGGTCGTGTCGACAGAGAATCCAAGCCAGATGGCGATGGCGAAAGAGAGGTTGTGAATTGTAGAATTGTGTTTGCTAACTGGTGCTAGCTTCGTGGCAGTGGCGCTAGCTGCGCTAGCCGCAAGCTAGCTGTGAGGATCAGAAGCAGTGGCTCAGGGATTACGGCAGGAATCCGGCGTTGTTGTCGAGAGACAGTCCGATGCTGGTAAATTGGTGAGTAATATCCAGGCTAATAACAGGGCTGGTGTCTGTGCAGAAGGTAAAAGCTACTAGCAGCGGCAAAAAAAATGGCTAAATTAGCTTGTAGCTGGTATTGTAGCCCAAGAATTCGCTGGTAGACCTCTTTAGCTAGCCGGCAGATGGGCCTAGCTCGAGGCTAGCTCAAGGCTAACTGGTGCTTGCTTCGGGACAGAGGTGTTAGCCAGTAGTAGCCACTCGGTTGCAGCTAGCTAGCTGTGATGATACGGTGTAATTGTCCAGAGCTTGCGTCAGGAATCCGGTGATGTGGTAGAGAAAAAGCAGTCCTATATGCTCTGGGTTGATATCGCGCTTGCAGACTGGCAGGTATTGGCCCGGTATTGAAGCTGGCTGTGTCCGAGTTGAGGGTGAAGACCGCAGCAGTGGCTAACTGACTACTAGCTAGTTATCTGGCTAGCTTCTGATTGGGGTTACGGTTCTAAAGTATAAAAAAAATAGCAGGTCCGTACCACATTGGGTGAGGCGGAATGTAGGAATGTATATTCAGTTCCTAGATGGAAAGTGAAATTAAAATATATACGAAATGTATACGAAAAATACGAAGACTATTTACTATTTACTATTTACACGCGACAGGACAATACAAACACACGTCCGACTGCTACGCCATCTTGGGCCATCTGTATGCTAGATGCCTTGAGATTGCTGTAAAAAAAATAGATATCCTTTCTTGCTGCAGCTTTCTGCTCCCCTGAGTGTCACTCATGGTGTGATTGAAACAACGTACAAAAACTGAAGACCCTTTGCTCTCCTGGTCTGGAATACCTCACCATCAAATGCCGACTCGACTACCTCCCAAGAGAATTCACATCGGTTATTGTCATGGCCGTTAATCCTTTAGGATTAATAACATTGGATGCTTCATTTAGTGTGCCAGGACAGTAGGGAAATCGAGCTTAAAATATCACCTATTCAACACGGTCTTTCTCCATCTGATTGCAGCGTAAAAAACATTTTGTAAGCTACTGACTGAGTAGTAGTTGTACATAACTACAGTCTTGACTGTGTTAAGAGAACAAGTAAAACCTGTAGAATTACAGAAAGGATCAATATTAGTAGCTCGGTATCAGTGAAGCTACAATTCTCTTTGACTGAAAACAGTGTTGCTGTCCTCTGTTACGCTTCTGCTGCTACACACAGAGTTGCTGCAATCCCACACATACAACATCCTCATGGGAAGACATAAAGAATCAGGTAGAAGGAATTACAAGTAGTGAAAATCAGTGGTCTCAAAATGGTATGTCATCTTTAATTGTAGTTAAGAGACTGGCAACACACATTCCTTTTCTTTACGTCCTCCATGCACAAATCTGTTTAGCATAGACTCTTTTCAATATAGCCCATTATACACTGCCAAGTTGTTGAGCCAATATTGCCATGCAATTTTGCAGGCTACAGGGTAGGAGACACTGGCACAATGCTGGGCAACAGGCAACATGGAGACACAATGTAGTAAGAAGCAAAGGCTCAGATCTCATTCTACCAAGACGGCAACGGTATGTTTCATGCGCTTCTATTTGTTTGTTATTGTTTTTTGTTAGAATCATTCCAAATACTCTGTAATGGTAATGTATGTGTGTCTACGTCTATATTGTGTTTATGGTGTGTATGTCTGTTATATGTCTAATATCTGCTGTCTTGTTTGGACCAGGTCTCTCTTGAAAAATAGATTTCTGCTCAATAAAACTAACCTGGATAAATAAATGTTAAATAAAAATATAAATTAAAAAAACTTGCACATGTATTCATCTCATATAGATTATTATCTGTTGACTGCCACATCTGTACTGAAATTGACCATCTAAAAATAGGACTCTGTTATGTTCTGCAAGTACACAAACTTCTGGCAGGCTAACCAACAACGGCAATGCAGACACAACAGCACAACTGGCTTAATTCTATAGCAGTGGAGGCTATCGAATGCCATTACCACGAGCCCATCCTCCCCAATTAAGGTGCCACCAACCTCCTGTGTTCTATAGCTAGAGGACTCCTGATATCTCCAGGAGTGATAAGTATATATATTTTTTTTCATCTGTTTTCTAGTACTGTCTTTTTGCTAGCTAGGGCCTTCTACTTTAAGTGCTGCCTGTGTTCCCAGTAGCTTACCTGGTGTGTGAACTGCTGACTGCTCATAACTTGCAGAAGGTTGTTAACACATCAACCAGGACTAAGGGGCAGGGCAATTTGTGACTGTTGTTTTTGTAATCAGTGGAGGGGGAGTGGTTTCTCCTCTCCCAGGCAATCAGCAATTACTTTCCCGGGAGGTAGGCTCTTCAACTCTGCAAGGCAATTAGTATTAGTTCTTCAGTCTCCCCTGTTTTCTCAGTGGTGTCTGTGTCAGCAGCGGTCTTGTCGGACAGTTCTGTTGAGTTGTTCTGCCGAGTTAATAGAGTAAGGAAAGAGAGGAAGGCCCCACACCACTCTCTCACTTCAGTATCTTACCTAGTTATTTTCAGATCGATTTATCTCTTTTGTAGCTTTGGCAACTATGTATGTGTGTTTTCTATAAATATTTTCTCCATCTCTGTAGGCCTCAGAGACACTCCCACCCCTTGGATGCAGCAACCCTTCTAATTTAGTATACCCTGCGCGCACAACCCATATGGAATTGCTGGTTTCTGGCAGCCTATGCTGCCCTTCAGTCCCTTCAGTCTGGTCGTCGCAGTGGTGACACAGGGCTACTCATTTCTTCTAAGTGGAGATTTTATATTTTCTCCCTCATTCGCCTGTCCATCGCCATCTCCTCATTTGAATTCCAAGCTGTCACTGTCATTTTTCCACTCAAGCGTAACATTGTTGTCATCTATCACCCACCAGGTTCCCTTAGAGTTCCTCAATGAGCTTGACACCTTGATAAGATCATTTCCTGACGATGGCTCACTCCTCTTCATACTTCGACTTAAACTTCCCGACGTCTGTCTTTGATTAATTTCTTTCCAACTATTTTTTTTCACTCCCTCCTTGCCTCTTTTGACCTCACCCTTTCCCAATCCTCTTCCACTCACAAGGAAGGCAATACGCTTGACCTCATCTTTACTAGAGGCTGTTCGTCTACTAATCAAACTGTAACCCCCCCTCCCTCCAGGTCTCTGATCACTATTTTCTTTATTTTTCTGTCTTCCTCTCCTCCAACCCTCGCTACTCCTCCTCCAACCCTAGCTAAACCCTTCTCCAACCACCTGATTCTGCCTCGTCGACCCTACTCTCCTCTACCTTCCTCTGTATCCGCTGCTAAAGCCACTTTCTATCACTATCAAGATTTCAAGTTTCTGACCCTAGTAAACAATTTCCTCCCTCTCTGTGGACAACTTTGTTAACCACTTAGAAAAGAAGGTTGACGACATCAGCTCCTCATTCACTCAGCCTATTGAGTCCACTGGTCCCACTCACACAGAACTAGCCTACATTTGACCTCTTTCTCCCCTCTCCTCCAGATTAAATCCTGAAACTAGTGAGGTCCGGCTGCCCGATAACCTGTCCACTCGACCCAATCCCCTCCTCCCTTCTCCAGACCATCTCTGTGGATCTTCTCCCATTCCTCACTTCCCTCATTGTAGTGCCTGACCACTGGCTGTGTTCCCTCTTACTTCAAAATGGCCCGTGTCACTCCCCTCCTCAAGAAACCAACACTAGACTCCTCTGCCATCAAACTACCTACCAGTATCCCTTCTTTCGTTTCTTTCCAAAACACTTGAGCATGCTGTCTCTGACCAACTCTCTGGCTATCTCTCTGAGAGCAATCTTATTGACCTTAAATAGTCAGGCTTCAAGCCGGGTCACTCAACCGAGACTGCTTTTCTTATGGAGGCCCTCCACACTGCCAAAGCTGACTCAATCTCTCTCTCCTCTCCACCTAGCCTTCAACACCGTGAACCATCAGATCCTCCTCTTCACCCTCTCAGGGCTGGGTGTCTCAGGCTCTGCACATTCTTGTAATGCATCCTAGCTGGCAGGCTGGTCCTACAGTACCAGGTGACGTGGAGAGGATAGGTCTCTGCCCACTCCACTACCTTTCCATCACGGTTGACAACTCCACGGTGTCCCCCTCCCACTTGTTGTTGGCTGGGCTCCCCGCTTGTGCCATCAAACCCCTGCAACTTATCCAGAATGCTGCAGCCCGCCTGGTGTTCAACATTCCCAAGTTCTCCCATGTCATGCAGCTACACTGGCTTCCAGTCGAAGCTCGCATCCACTACAAGACCATGGTACTTGCCTACGGAGCAGCAAGAGGAACAGGCTATGCTCAAACCCTACACCTCTGGTCTCTTGGCCCTCCCACCCCGCTCAGCCCTGTCCAAGCTCTTCTCTGTACTGGCACCCCAATGGTGGAACCAGCTTCCCCCTGGAGCTACCCCCAAAAAAAGTATTTGTGAACTAACACTCACACTTAACTTTTTTCCCCTGTACTAGGTCTGACTTTGCACATAACTACTTTATTGAGGAAAAATGTACTTACTGATATGTGGTTGTTCCACATAGCTATCTTAAGAATGTAAATGTAATCTACATTTAGCAAACTTTCAACTTATTACCTGGTACTTACAGTGCATTCAGAAAGTATTCAGACCCCTTGACTTTTTCCACATTTTGTTACGTTACAGCCATATTCTAAAATTGATTAAATTAATGTTTTTCCTCATCAATCTACACACAATACCCCATAATGAATGAGCGAAAACAGGTTTTTGGATGTTGCCAAATGTATTAAAAACAGAAATACCTTAATTAATTCAGACCTTTTGCTATGAGACTCTAAATTGAGCTCAGGTGCATCTTGTTTCTATTGATCATCCTTGAGATGTTTCTGCAACTTGATTGGAGTCCACCTGTGGTAAATTCAATTGATTGGACATGATTTGGAAAGGCACACACCTGGAATAGACAAAAGGTGGAAATTATAGGCAAGCTATAATTAGCTACCACTAGAGTGAAAGCACCGCCAGCATTCAAAAGTGACCAAAACATCAGCCAGGAAGCATAGGAACTGAGAAGTGGTCTGTGGTCACCACCTGCAGAACCACTCCTTTATTGGGGGTGTCTTGCTAATTACCTATAATTTCCACCTTTTGTCTATTCCATTTGCACAACAGCATGTAAAATGTATTGTCAATCAGTGTTGCTTCCTAAGTGGACAGTTTGATTTCACAGAAATGTGATTGACTTGGAGTTACATTGTGTTGTTTAAGTGTTCCCTTTATTTTTTTGAGCAGTGTATATACAGTATATGCGTTTAATGCAGAGTGAAATAATTCATAATTCTGTTAATTGGTGGATGAAGAGTATGGATGGACGGACACATCAAGGTTAAAGGTGATTCATCTTTATTTTTAAAAGTGAATCCAACAGCATTTTAGCAACATGAAATCTTATTAAAATCTGTTCATATACAACCCCAGGGAGAATATGACACCTACATTTTCTGACAAGCGAGCACTTAAGATATGGTTGTTTTCATCAATTCATAGAATGTTTGAGAATGACATATAGTAAGGCATTTGTTAAAATTCTATAGCAATATAGAGTGGGTAGGCGCCCGTGCATTTGGACAATTAATAGACACTGCAGTAAATAAAACCTAAAAAAAACATATTGTCCAGGACCGGAGTCTAGTCAATCAGAGCTACAGTAGGCCAATATATGCAAATAAGCCATTTGCCACATGGGCCTGCCATCATTCAGTTTGAACTGGACTGTGTGTTTACAGGCAGTAGCAACAGCACGACTTTAGATCACCTAAATGTATTTGCAAAGAGCCACAAAATACACCTGAATGGATTTCTGCAAATATGCAAATACCACTGGAGTCCTCTTACATTTGAGAACTTTACTGATCAAACAACCATGAAACGGTAGGCTCTCTCTCACTCAGGTGTTTATGCACATCAACAACAAGATCAACAACTAATGCTAGCCAGAGCAAGATCAGCTAAAATCTAACAAGGGAACGTTAGATACACCCTCTCAAACTTTTTCAGCTAGTAGGCCTTCTGCAGCTTGTCTCCCAATACATGCTTGTCCCAACCCGCATTTTTCAACTGAATGGAAACTTGCCAGCCTCCCCGCCCATTTGATCAATGACAAATACATTTGATTGTCAACTAAGAGATATGTTAATTGTGGATAACAGTCATTCAAGTTCAGCATAGCTAGCTGGCCAGCAAAGTGATTCACATTTCTTGCTAGCTAACCAAATGACACCTGCACCTCCAGCTGTAGCCACCGAAAAATGATGAGGGTAAAAAGTCAGTCACTCGCCCACTCCTCCAATGACATGACAGGCTCCAAGTGTTTAGCTTGCTAAACAAATAGCAAGCTACATAAATAGATACGCTAGTTCAGGAGTGTCAAACTCAATCAGTGCACGGGCCATATTGAAAAAACTATGAATTCGCGGGCCAGACATAGCCTATTTGATTTTACAAAAAAAAACTTGCAACTGCGACCCAAACTGGCCATTGTTTTATTTGAAAATGTCCCTTTATAATGTCTACTTCTGTACACAGGTTGCTGTATATAGCATTTTGACATATTGAAACAAAAGAAGAGATAAATAATGTGTTCAGCTTTTGCTGCTTGCAGATGGACATAATATGCTGCGACCCTAAACAAAAAGTATTTAATAACTCTAAATTACAAAAAAGTTGCTATTGGTTGCTGTAGCATTTATACATGTTTACATTTTTTTTGCAGGATCACTGGTGCGGTTGAATGCAGCATCGCTGTATGGTGCACTCAAAATGTATTGTAGTTGAGTAGCCAGCCTAGGCTACTGCTCAAATGTTGCTGTAACAGGCCTACATGTTTCTCCTTTGCATGATGGTTTGTTGCAGGTTTTGTTTTTTGGTTATTGATGTCAAGCTTTAAAAGCCCAAGCCAGACTGCAACATTTTAGTAGCCTAGCTAGGACGGTGGCATGTGTCTGTCTGTATACACTCTATCCGCCGCACGCTGTAAACGGGACACACAAAAGCAGCGCAATTGAAGTTAAATTAATTGATGCGAGTGCGTCAGGCTGTACTTTCATGAAGTAGATGACCCATCTGTTGACTTATTTGTACTCGCTTGTGTGTCCTATTTGGATCGATGGCCTTGTTTAACACATGTGCGCTAGCCTATTAGCCACGTTATGACTGACTTGTGATCATTGCCCTTGCTAGTTTGAGTGTATAGGCATTCCTAGCCTTAGTTGTATGTACCAGTGTACCAGGCCAGCTGTGACTTACAACCCGATATACATTTTTTGGGGGACTATCAAGAAATGCATTGATGAATTATATTACTCATGCATTCATCTATTCTGCCAACAATGCCTTACTGTATGTCATTGAATTTTGAATCAAATATAACCTTTTTTTAAAACCTCTTATAAAGTGTGTTTTAAATCAAACTGTGAATTTGATATTTTTGACTGATATTATGATTGACTGTTTGTTTCATATCTGCAAAGTAGTTAAAATGCTGTCATTTCCACTTTAATGACTTGTGTGGTGTCCACATTACATTATTCATCTCAGCACCCACAATTAAATCTCGGTCACAAAAGACTGGGGGATATGTCCCAAATGGCACCCTATACCCTTATATTGCACTACTTTCCCATAGGGCTCTGGTCAAAAGTAGTGCACTACATACAGTGGGGAGAACAAGTATTTGATACACTGCCGATTTTGAAGGTTTTCCTACTTACAAAGCATGTAGAGGTCTGTAATTTTTATCATAGGTACACTTCAACTGTGAGAGACGGAATCTAAAACAAAAATCCAGAAAATCACATTGTATGATTTTTAAGTAATTAATTTGCATTTTATTGCATGACATAAGTATTTGATCACCTACCAACCAGTAAGAATTCCGGCTCTCACAGACCTGTTAGTTTTTCTTTAAGAAGCCCTCCTGTTCTCCACTCATTACCTGTATTAACTGCACCTGTTTGAACTCGTTACCTGTATAAAAGACACCTGTCCACACACTCAATCAAACAGACTCCAACCTCTCCACAATGGCCAAGACCAGAGAGCTGTATAAGGACATCAGGGATAAAATTGTAGACATGCAAAAGGCTGGGATGGGCTACAGGACAATAGGCAAGCAGCTTGGTGAGAAGGCAACAACTGTTGGCGCAATTATTAGAAAATGGAAGAAGTTCAAGATGACAGTCAATCACCCTCGGTCTGGGGCTCCATGCAAGATCTCACCTCGTGGGGCATCAATGATCATGAGGAAGGTGAGGGATCAGCCCAGAACTACACGGCAGGACCTGGTCAATGACCTGAAGAGAGCTGGGACCACAGTCTCAAAGAAAACCATTAGTAACACACTACGCCGTCATGGATTAAAATCCTGCAGCGCACGCAAGGTCCCCCTGCTCAAGCCAGCGCATGTCCAGGCCCGTCTGAAGTTTGCCAATGACCATCTGGATGATCCAGAGGAGGAATGGGAGAAGGTCATGTGGTCTGATGAAACAAAAATAGAGCTTTTTGGTCTAAACTCCACTCGCCGTGTTTGGAGGAAGAAGAAGGATGAGTACAACCCCAAGAACACCATCCCAACCGTGAAGCATGGAGGTGGAAACATCATTCTTTGGGGATGCTTTTCTGCAAAGGGGACAGGATGACTGCACCGTATTGAGGGGAGGATGGATGGGGCCATGTATCGCGAGATCTTGGCCAACAACCTCCTTCCCTCAGTAAGAGCATTGAAGATGGGTCGTGGCTGGATCTTCCAGCATGACAACGACCTGAAACACACAGCCAGGGCAACTAAGGAGTGGCGCCGTAAGAAGCATCTCAAGGTCCTGGAGTGGCCTAGCCAGTCTCCAGACCTGAACCCAATAGAAAATCTTTGGAGGGAGCTGAAAATCCGTATTGCCCAGCGACAGCCCCGAAACCTGAAGGATCTGGAGAAGATCTGTATGGAGGAGTGGGCCAAAATCCCTGCTGCAGTGTGTGCAAACCTGGTCAAGAACTACAGGAAACGTATGATCTCTGTAATTGCAAACAAAGGTTTCTGTACCAAATATTAAGATCTGCTTTTCTGATGTATCAAATACTTATGTCATGCAATAAAATGCAATTTAATTACTTAAAAATCATACAATGTGATTTTCTGGATTTTTGTTTTAGATTCCGTCTCTCACAGTTGAAGTGTACCTATGATAAAAATTACAGACCTCTACATGCTTTGTAAGTAGGAAAACCTTCAAAATCGGCAGTGTATCAAATACTTGTTCTCCCCACTGTATATAGAGAGAATAGTGTGCAATTTTGGACTTTGCCGATAACATTATACATTGTGGGAAAATGTGATTAAACGCTCCTGCTAAACGCAGTCTTTTAGTTTCATCTCAAAAAGTCCTAATTCATATCCACATGGTAAATGCTAACTAAAAGTGTTGACTGTAGTTTCTCACCACGTCACTGTGCCAATTTCACGGTGAGAAAAGATAGAACTAAAGCTGTGTTTCTATCCATTCAGACAAAGGGATGGAAGTAGAAAGCACAGTAGGAAAGAGAGGGAGACTGTTCATCATCTTCAGAAGAAGATTGAGAACATCAGATCTCCGATACATACAGAAGGTAGCTGAAGGAGATGCTGTGCTTTTGGGAATCAATCTGTTTTCATATTTTTGATGTTTTCATATAATCATTTTCAATTCAACCACTTTTATTTTGCTTTAGGTATTCTACAAATAGATGCAGTATTTTGTATTCGTTCTTCTCCCCAGAATGACTGGAGTTATATTTCAAATGAATATTTCTCACACTCTTAATACAAATAAAAATAAAGCCAGAAATCATTTATTATAATCTATTTATTCCAATATAATGAGGTCAGGGCTCACTAGATTTCACAAACAGAGATACAGTATCAATCTCAAAGTGTCTTCCCTCTCTAAATAAACTATAAAAGCAATAAATAAACGAAGGGAAGGATGGCAACACACCGTTGGGAGAATAACTGAATGGCCACTGGTTCGAATCACTGAGCCGACTAGGTGAAACATCTTCCGATGTGCCATTGAGCAAGGCACTTAACCCTAATTGCTCCTGTAAACCACTCTGGATAAGAGCATCTGCTAAATAAATGACAAATGTAAATGTGAATGAATCACTGGACTCTGTTAAGGATGCATGACAGGAGGAAAAGATAACTGTTAATTATTGTTTAATCTTTCAGCAAACAATTCAGAGATAATGAACATAATACTGTTTTTGGTGCAAGGGGGAGGAAATATTTCTGAATTTGTCATTTCTGTCCATTCTGTGTCAACTTCATTGATTTTGATTGTTGACAACTGTCTGGTAACCACTACAATTGCATTCAAGCCTTCCCAATACGCCTTCCCAATAAGCTGAATGTTTTCTCAGAAGTGGGATCCTGTTGAATATCAGTTGGCATATCAAGATAAAATAATGTGTATTCAACACAAGGGTAACACTGATTTCCGTGGGAACGACCACTCAGAGCCTTATATGACACCTGATTGCAGGGGTTCACATTTAAAGGTAATTTCCGATTGAGCCGACATATGCAGCGTTTACCGTGAATGCAGTCTCTGCGACCCCAGGAACATTGCCTTTAATTGTCAGTCGCACTATAAAGTGGATTAAACTGAGTCTGAGGTCAATCGGACTTTCACTGTCATGAGACGTCTTGTAATCCGGCATCAATAATACCTGAAAATGAGATCAATTCATCATGCCCTCTCAACTAGCTCTACAAAACCTTGAGTCCCCTCTGAAAAGCTCCTTCTGAGTTCTACACATTTAGTCACACTGTTGCTGTAGGGCAAGGCAGATGCGGTTACTCCCCTCTCTCCACTTCTTCCAAATCCCCCTCATATCGCTATGTGACTATAGGTGCATATTCTCACAGCAGAAGAGGGGATAGTTTAGAGATTCAGATTGTAAGTGGATTGGCTGTTAGTCAATTTAACAAGCCACTGTTCTTCCAGCAATAACACGTTGTCCAAATTGTGTTTCTAACTGTTGTTGGCTTGGCTATGTCATTTGTTTTTTTTCCATGGGTTTGTGCTGCATAGAGTTTATGACGTTGTTATGTTACCTTAGCCTCTTTGTTTTCGCTTATAATTGTGAGTGTAACGAATGTGCTGAGTCGGGAAGCAAGTACAGGGAGAGAGTGTTTAATAAATTAACGGAACAGAAAACAAGGAACACGAACAAGACACTGACATAGAACTGAGTCAATAACACCTGAGGAAAGAACCAAGGGGAGTGACAGATATAGGAAAGGTAATCAAGGAGGTGATAGAGTCCAGGTGAGAGTCATGAAGCGCTGGTGCGCGTGATGGTGACAGGTGTGCGAAATGATCAGCAGCCTGGTGACCTAGAGGCCGGAGAGGGATTATACATGACAGCACCCCCTCCCTGATGCGCGGCTCCAGCCACAGGACGCTGACAAAAGAGATGATCCCGGGGATCAGGAGCAGACCGGTCACCTCTGCTGAAGCGCGGGAACCTGTCAAGCCGGCTGGGGCGCAGGAGCATGGCGACCTAGAGTGCCGAAGGACCAGACGAAACAGTACCCCCACTCCGACGTGCAACTCCAGCCGCAGGACGCCGACCAAAGAGACGATCCCGAGGATCAGGAGCAGACCAGTCGCCTCCACCGAGGTACAGGAACCTGACGAGCAGCCTGGAAAGCCGGAGCCTGTTGAGCCAGCTGTGGCATGGAAGCCTACCGAGCCCACCGAATCTTGAGAAACTGACGAGCTAGCTAAGGCATGAAAGCCTGACAAGCTAACTGAGGCATCCTCAGTAACAGACGCTTGACCCGCCAACCGAGTCTTGACACCCCGAGGTACTGGCTGAGGCATGAAAGCCTGATGAGTCGGCTGAGGAATCCTCGGTTGCTCCGGCAGCAGAACCCAGACCCGACGTCACCTCCAACACAAGAACAAAAATCCCTCCCTGATGCTTCCCTTTGGTGAGGTGTTGATCTGTAACGAATGCGCTGAGTCGGGATGCAAGTACAGGTAGTGAGTGTTTAATAAATAAACAGACCAGAAAACAAGCAACACGAACAACACACTGACATGAAAACAGAGTCAATAACACCTGAGGAAAGAACCAAGGGGAGTGACAGATATAGGGAAGGTAATCAAGGAGGTGATGGAGTGCAGGTGAGAGTCATGAAGTGTTGGCGGACATGACGATGGTGACAGGTGTGCGAAATAATCAGCAGCCTGGTGACCTAGAGGCCGGAGAGGGAGTATACGTGACAGTGAGACTCTCCCATCATCTCTGTCTGCTATTTCCTGTATTCCTTTGGTAATCCCCTCACATTTTGTAACACTGCCGACATCATGGAATTCCTATTTGATTTTTTTTATATATCGAGGCATTGTTGAGAATGTAAGGGTTATTAGTGAAGGGCCATGACCTTTTCATGCTGTACCAGTGGAGATAAACCCCTGGTGGGTACATGTGGAGCATTGGGGAATCGTGTAACATAATACAACATACGGTATACCTGTACACCTCATTTGTCATGGAAAGAAAATGCCACGTCATGCCATAAGTTCAACATTCTAAATATGTCTGAACAGCACATAAGTTTGAGCTGGTACACCTGGTGTTTGACTGAGAGCGTTCCTCTCTTTATTTCCTATAGGGACAGCTTTTTTCCTATAGACACAGCTCTGCTCGAACACATTCTATCTCATGTTGCTCTACACCTCTCCACAGATTGGTTATTACCCCTCACACACACACACACACACACACACACACACACACACACACACACACACACACACACACACACACACACACACACACACACACACACACACACACACACACACACACACACACACACACACACACACACACACACACACACACACACACACACACACACTGTGGAACCCTATCATGACTATCTCCATGGAACATCATGAGAGTGCTGGGCGTAACCTTGACTGACACGTAGGCAGAGCTTCAGGGCACGCATTATCACATGAACACGTGGAGACCTGGTGAAGAGTAAGAAGACACAGATTGCCAAGCTATGAACGCATACACATCCTTGCCGCTGCAGCGATGCTAACCTAACCTCTCCAGAGCTGATTATATGAGAGCAAATCAAATCAAAGTTGATTTGTCACGCGCGCCGAATTCACCTTACAGTGAAATGCTTACTTACAGGCTCTAACCAATAGTGCGAAAAAAGGTGTGTGTGTGTGTGTGTGTGTGTGTGTGTGTGTGTGTGTGTGTGTGTGTGTGTGTGTGTGTGTGTGTGTGTGTGTGTGTGTGTGTGTGTGTGTGTGTGTGTGTGTGTGTGTGTGTGTGTGTGTGTGTGTGTGTGTGTGTGTGTGTAAAGTAAAGCGATAAAACAACAGTAAAAATACATTTGAAAATAAGAGTAGCAAGGCTATATACAGACACTGGTTAGTCAGGCTTATTGAGGTAGTATCTACATGTAGGTCTCGTTAAAGTGACTATGCATATATGATGAACAGAGAGTAGCAGTAGCGTAAAAGGAGGGGTTGGCGGGAGGTGGGACACAATGCAGATAGCCCGGTTAGCCAATGTGCGGGAGCACTGGTTGGTCGTGCCAATTGAGGTAGTATGTACATGGATGTATGGTTAAAGTGACTCTGCATATAAGATAAACAGAGAGTAGCAGCAGCGTAAAAGAGAGGTTGGGGGGGGGACCTGAAACATTAATCTCTGATTTCTTCTGGGTTTTGGAACAGCTTTAGAGGCCAAGCGGTATTAGCAGCATGTGGTTGAACACATGAAGACTGACAGTCTCGCATTAAGACTCGTTGGTCCAGCAGCAGGGAAAGAGGAACAAAGGCTGAGGAGTTGTGTGGGTCTTATTACCATCAGAGGGAAAGCTAGTCCATGTCTTGTCTGCCAATTATCTGTAATAAAGCTGAAGGAGCCTTGTCCAATGTGCGGTGGTGCCACTGAGGAGAGAGGAAGAAGAGGGTCAGTCTCATAACACAGGTCATTCGGAAAGTATTCAGACCCCTTCACATTTTCTACGTTTTGTTACGTTACAGCCATATTCTAAAATGGAGCAAATTAATGTTTTCCTCATCAATCTAAACACAATACACCATAATGACAAAGCGAAAACAGGTTTGTAGAAATGTTGGCAAATACCTTATTTACACAAATATTCAGACCCTTTGCTGTGAGACTCGAAATTGAGCTCAGGCACATCCTGTTTTCATTGATCATCCATGAGATGTTTCTCAAATCAAATCAACAACTTTTATTGGTCACATGCACATATTTAGCAGATGTTATTGTGGGTGTAGCGAAATGCTTGTGTTCCTAGCTCCAACAGTGCAGTAGTATCTAACAATTCACAGCAATACACACAAATCTAAAAGTAAAATAATGGAATTAAGAAATATATAAATACTAGGACGAGCAATGTCGGAGTGGCATTGACTAAAATACAGTAGAATAGAATGCAGTATATACATATGAGATAAGTAAAGCAGTATGTAAAAACTATTAAAGTGACTAGTGTTCCATTTTTTAAGTGGCAAGTGATTACATGTCTATGTATATAGAGCAGCAGCTTCTAAGGTGCAGGGTTGAGTAACCGGGAGTGAACAGGCCATGGCTCGGGTGGTTGATGTCCTTGATGATCTTTTTGATGATCTTTTTGGCCTTCCTGTGACATCAGGTGCTGTAGGTATCCTGGAGGGCAGGCAGTGTGCCCCTGGTGATGCGTTGGGCAGACCCCACCACCCTCTGGTGACACCTGCAGTTGCAGACAGTGCAGTTGCAGGTGGTGTACAGCCCAACAGGATGCTCTCAATTGTGCATCATTAAAAGTTTGTGAGGGTCTTAGGGGCCAAGCCGAATTTCTTCAGCCTCCTGAGGTTGAAGAGGTGCTGTTGCTCCTTCTTCACCACACTGTCTGTGTGGGTGGACCATTTCAGATTGTCAGTGAGGAGCTTGAAGATTTTTCACCTTCTCTACTGTGGTCCTGTCGATGTGGATAGGGGCGTGCTCCCTCTGCTTTCCTGAAGTCCACAATCAGCTCCATCGTTTTGTTGACATGGAGGGAGAGGTTATTTTCCTGGCACCACTCCGCCAGGGCTCTCACCTCCTCCCTGTAGGCTGTCTCGTCATTGTTGGTAATCAGGCCTACTACTGTTGTGTCGTCTGCAGAATTGATGAATGAGTTGGAGGCGTGCGTGGCCACACAGTCATGGGTGAACAGGGAGTACATGGGGGGGGGCTGAGCACGCACCCTTGTGGGGCCCCATGTGTTGAGGATCAGTGAAGTGGAGGTGTTGTTTCCTACCTTCACCACTTGGGGGCGGACCATCAGGAAGCCCAGGACCCAGTTGCACAAGGCGGGGTTCAGACACAAGGCCCTGAGCTTAATGATGAGCTTGGAGGGTACTATGGTGTTTAAGGCTAAGCTACAGTATAGTCAATGTACAGCATTCTTAAATAGGTATTTCTCTTGTCCAGATGGGAGAGGGCAGTGTGCAGTGTGATGGCGATTGCATCTACTTGGTCTAATGGTGGCAGGTAAGGTAGAGGTGATATGATCCTTAACTAGCCTCTCAAAGCACTTCATGATGACAGAAGTGAGTGCTACGGGGCGATAGTCATTTAGTTCAGTTACCTTTGCTTTCTTGGATACAGGAACAATGGTGGACATCTTGAAGCAAGTGGGGACAGCAGACTGAGATAGGGAGAGATTGAATATATCCGTAAACACCCCAGCCAGCTGGTCTGCGCATGCTCTGAGGACGCAGCTAGGGATGTCGTCTGTGCCGGCAGCCTTGCGAGGGTTAACACGCTTAAATGTCTTACTCACGTCGGCCACGGAGAACGAGAGCCCACAGTCCTTGGGAGCGGACCGTATCGGTGGCACTGTGTTATCCTCAAAGCAAGCAAAGAAGGTGTTTAGCTTGTCCGGGAGCAAGACGTCGGTGTCTGATGTGGTTGGTTTTCCCTTTGTAACCTGTGATTGCAAACTGGATAGGTTTTAATAGTCACAGTGGGAACAATATCCCCTATACACTTCCTGATGAACTCAGTCACGTGTCCGTGTATACATCAATGCTATTCTCAGAGGCTACCCAGAACTTATCCCAGTCCACGTGATCAAAACAATCTTGAAGAATCGATTCCGATTGGTCAGACCAGCGTTGAATAGACCTTAGCACAGGTACTTCATGTTTGAGTATCTGCCTATAGGAAGGGAAGAGCAAAATGGAGTCGTGATCTGATTTGCCGAACGGGTAGCGGGGGAGGGCCTTGTGGGCATCCCGGAAAGGAGAGTAGCAGTATTCAAGTGTTTTACCAGAGCGAGTACTACAGTCAATGTGTTGATAGAACTTTGGTAGCGTTTTCCTCAAATATGCTTTGTTAAAATCCCCAGCTACAATAAATGCGGCCTCAGGTTATGTGGTTTCCAGTTTACATAAAGTCCAGTGTAGTTCCTTGAGGGCCGTAGTGGTATTGGCTTGAGGGGGAACATACACGGCTGTGACTATAACCGAAGAGAATTCTCTTGGGAGATAATATGGTCGGCATTTGATTGTGAGGTATTCTAAGTCGGGTGAACAAAAGGACATGCGTTTCTGTATGTTATCACAATCACACCATGGGTAGTTAATCATGAAAGATACAACACCGCCTTTCTTCTTCCCGGAGAGTTCTTTATTCCTGTCTGCGCGATGTACTGAGATCCCAGCTAGCTGTATGGATGGGGACAGTATATCCACAGAGAGCCATGATTCTGTGAAACAGAGTATGTTACAGTCCCTGATGTCTCTCTGGAAGGAGATCCTTGCCCTGAGCTTGTCTACTTTATTGTCCAGAGACTGAACATTAGCGGGTAATATGCTCAGAAGCAGTGGATGGTGTGCATGTACTTCAGTGGATGGTGTGCATGTACTTCTCCTGAGTCGGACTAGAAGTCCACTCCGAATGTTTCTTCTCCGCTGGCGGTGTCTTGGAGCAGCCTCTGGGATGGGAACAATTGCTCTGGTGGGTACAAACAAAGGATCCAGTTTGGGAAAGTTGTATTCCTGGTCGTAATGCAGGGAGTTAAAGCCTCTCTAGTATCCAAAAGTTATTTCCGGCTGTATGTAATAACAAAAAAAACGTTCTGAGCTAATAATGTACATAACACACAAAAGAACGAAATACTGCAAAGTTGCTTAGGAGCTAGAAGTAGAGCTGCCATGTCTGTCGGTGCCAACTTGCCATCTTCTGTAGATCAATGGAAACAGGATGCACCTGAGCTCAATTTCGAGTCTCACAGCAAAGGGTCTGAATACTTATGTAAGTAAGGTAATTCTGTTTTAATTTTTAATACATTTGCAAAAAATTCTAAAAACCTGTTTTCACTTTGTCACTATGGGGTATTGTGTGTAGATTGATTCTATATTTTTTATCCATTTTAGAACAAGGCTGTAACGTAACAAAATGTGGGAAAAAATCATGGGGTCTGAATACTTTCCGAATGCACCGTATACACTGTCAGGTCCAAAATGATTGGCACCCTTCATAAAGATGAGAAAACATGTATTGGCACCCTTGTTTTGAATGCTCCAGCACCCTCCCCAAGTGAGAATAATGACACTGATTATTTTTCTAAAACGTTTTTTGAGATTGGAGAACATATTGGGAGGGATCTTAGACCTCCATATAGATCCTTGATATCCTTCATCTGGTCTTATGGACCACAGGTTTTCAACAGTGTTCAAGTCCAGAAACTGAGATGGTCAATAGAAATTCCTTTGTGGATTTGATGTGTGCTTGGTGTTATTGTCTTGCTGGAAGATCGACTTGTGGCCAAGTTTCAGCCTCCTAGCAGAGGCAACCAGCTTTTGGGCTAAAATGTCTTGGTACTTGATCAAGTTCATGACACCATTGACCTTAATTAACAAGGGCCCAAGGACCAGCGGAAGCAAAATAGCTCCATAACATCAAAGATCCATCACCATATTTGACAGTATTTTACACCAGTGGTAGGTTTGGCGTGGGAAGAAAAATGCAGAAAATATCCAATAGTGTTACTGTAATATTTGTTTTACCATAAAACAACAGTACAGTGCATAATTGTAATCTTATTTTGGTAATTGTAACGAATGGATGAATTAAACTCATTAAGGGCAGATGAGGTTTGTATTTTACCGTAATTGCGTGGGATTCGTGTGAGTATGTTGGCTGCTAGGTAATGTGTTTACATATTACAGAATATCAATGAATGCCAGTTTGGAAGCCTTTGCTAAGGCCTCTGAAAGTGCAAGTGCTATAAAAGACCACCTTTTGGTATTCCAAACTGGAGGTGACTACAGGGCAAAGGACATGGCAAATACTGTACTCAACCATTAAAGGTTTGAGACTTGCTGCCACTTCAATCTGTCCCCAATACCCATTTAAATGTTGTGGCACTACTACCACATATCAGTTAAATTGGTACAGCACTCTCACTAATGGGTAGCACAAATGTAGCTTCTTTCTGGCTCATTAAAATAGGTTAATGAGCCATAAACAACAATACCATGCAACCACGAAATAACTTCCTACAGCCACAAAATAACTTATCTTAAACCAATTTCTTTGTAATTAACGGTAACATACTGTAAAAAAATAAATAAAAAATACAGTAATTTACAGGTAACTGGCTGCCAATAAGTTACCGTAAAAACAAGTTACAGTTTTTACAGTGTGGTCAAATGGTTTTTGGTGCTCCAAAAATATAGTACAGTACTGTATTCTGTGGGGTGGAATTACAGTACCCTTTTGAAATACAGCAATTATTTCCCTGCCCTCAACATTTTCCCACAATGCACCATAATTTACAGTATGCTGGAGTGTAGTGCTTCACATTATTTACTGTTGATAAATGTAAAAATGTACCATGTAGATCACAGTTTTCCATTACAGTGTAATATTCAGACATCTTTCAATCCTATCACTCAGAACTGTTTGAAAAGTTGCCAGTTGCCAATCCAACAATGCTGTGCAGTTACAGTAATGTACTGTTAAGCCAAAGTTTCTTTGGAATTTACGATATCATTTACTGTTTATGCCTAAAATCACCCAGAGTGCATTGTCATTTATGGCAATTTACTGAAATAATGAATATGATACTTTACTGTTAGTTTTATTGTATAATACTGTCAAAAAAACTAGACAGTTTTACAGTGTAGTGGAGAGAGAGGTGGTGCGGGAGGGTGTTAGAAGGGTTGGGGGAAGTGTTGCACTTTGCATGTAAATGGTTGTAAAGACTGCTGCAGGGACCTGTATAGAGACTGAAAGAGAACAACGATGACGACATTGGAAAGAGAGTTGAGGACACAGAGGTAATCAAGGGCAACCATTTGGACGCACTGTGACCTGGAATGACGTATGATCCGATCTATGACGTGTCAGACAAAGAAGAAAAGGGTTTATTTCTGCTGGGAGGTGATGAGAGCACTTTGTACACCTCACCAAGACCTAAAGTGAGAGGATTATTTAACCCTGTCAGTCCCGAGACCCCAGAAAAAACACATTTATGTCCAGCCCTTATATTTAAACTCACAATGAAGTGTTTTACCATGTTCTTTTCAGGACAACCAGGGCTACAAGTAGAACACACAACTATTTGACATAAACACTTGCAATCATGAGTTTAATTGACAAATGTTGACAAATGTCAATAAAAAACCCTGATAAAAAGCAGTTGATGAATGCTGTAAGTACAGAAATGGAAATGAATATCCAACTAGTCAGTGACAACTGTATTGAGTTTGGAGTTTGTGACAGCAACAATGTAAGCTTATTACAGTATTAAAGATACTATGTCCTGGGATTTACAATGATCTTCTGTATAGAAGTGTCATAGAGCAAACATCTCAGTGTTCGTCTCAGCCTTTAATAGTTTTTAGCTCAAATCATTCAGACACTATATACTATATAAAAAGACCTGGCCCTGGGCCCCTTCAGGCATCCTCCCTGGTCTCACAAACACAGCTCTAGCTCAGCCCCTGTTAAATCACACAGACTAATGCTACCAACAGGTGCGGAAGAAACAGACAAATGAAGTGTTACAACCCAGAAGTCTGCTCAAACGCACAATGTTTAAAAGGAGTTAGAAGTCGAAAAAAGTGCTGGGACTCATTGGGTTAAGGACACTTTAATGATTTATTTAACCTTTATTTAACTAGGCAAGTCAGTTAAGAACAAATTCTTATTTACAATGACGGTCTACCCCAGCCAAACCCTAACCCAGACGACGCCGGGCCAATTGTGCACCGCCCTATGGGACTCCCAATCACGGCCGGATGTGATACAGCCTGGAATAGAACCAGGGTCTGTAGCGACGCCTCTAGCGCTGAGATGCAGTGCCTTAGACTGTTGCGCCACTCAGGATCTCAAATGTTTGAACATTTCTTGTAATTTGAGGTTTGCTAGTGCATTAAAAAGGTATTTGGTGAAGCAGAAAAAAAGTTCCTAAACAGAAGGTGCTATCAAAAGGTTTCGAGACAAATCTGTCTGCTGTTTAATAGTTGGTTTTAAATTGTCATCATTTGGATACAAAAGAGTGACAGACTCTAATGTCTCATCAAGATGACTCAATCGATTTTGTGCCACATTCATGAGATTACCTTTCTGAAGCAAAAAAACCATCAGGACTTCAAATCTGTTCGGTTTTCCTGAAATTCAAAACATCAATCCCTTTTCTGTGAAATGAGTCTGATGCCTCATTTTAAAAGGTCACCATTGTAATTGTCTTCGTGATCGACTGAACAAGATTATAACATAAGATATCACAAATCATGCAAAAGACAACTTTGTTAGGACAAACTTCATAATGCTTCTGACAGACGATATTATATATTGTTGGGACAAACTTCATATTGCTTCTGATAAATTATATTTTATTTTGTATTTTTTTAAGAGAGATACTATGAATACAATATTTTATTTAAATAATAAATGACGAAAGAAAAACTTTCATATGTCACTTCAATAGATTTATGCTTCATATTCCAGTTACCTCTGTTTGGTTTCCATGTCTGTATTCCGCCCGGAGCATCTAAGTGAAATATGTTCACAGCATATGCCATGTCCAGAGAAGGCATCAGGAGGCCGGGGAGTCAGAATAAGTTAATTAAACGCCGATGTGGTAACTAGGCATGGCATTGGGCTGCCCTTCGGCTATTAGACAAGGTCACTCACACTACAACACTCACCCACGCTCTGGTGAGAAAACAAACCTCAACCCGGACAAGTAGAGGCCAAAGAGCACCCATGTGACCATTATTTTTTATGATTTGGTTTTAGATTACATTAGAACACTTTATTATCCTCTATTATTTCACTCTATGGGTTGAAATGTCACATTTTGTCGTTGTCAAATAATTCTGAAGTGTCATTAAAAATTCCCTGTGAGTCAATGTCCTCCTCCGTCCCTGTCAGTAATTTAGTGGCCGGTCTTCAGTGCATACTGCATAAAAGCCAGACATGACCAGTATCTCTCTTTGGGGTTGGAACATGGTTTGCCAATCACACATAGAGACTTCGGTGTGAGCCCAGGGGAATACTGGATGAATACTGGATGTGAAAAGAGAGAGGACTTTAAATCTCTTCTGTTTCCTCTTTGGCTTCTAACCAGCCCGGCCTGGATTCTGTCTTAAGGTCCTAGAGGGCAGAGGGTGATTTAGTTAGAGTAGACCTTTCATGCAGACATACTATGTCTGATAGTAGGCTATGTCTGATGTTTTGAGTCTATGAAGTTTATGATGAAAGTGATTGTTTTCGATAGACGTTTGTGCCATTTAGGATGAAAGCTTGTGACAGAGGCCTAGGGATCGCTGTAGAAATAGTTCTTTCTGATGAGACATGACAGAAACATCATATCCACTTTCCCGTTACCTCATCTCACATGTCAATAAGCAACACAGATCTTTGCTGATTATTCTCCAGTGTCATGTGACCACGTCGCCTGCGGCTTCAGGGAGGTGCTTTCGTCAAGTTCTGCCTGTCCTGTGTGGATTATGAGGATGCATAGGAACCATCTATCTGGACCATCATAAACTCCACACTTCTTCAATTTGAGCTATTGTCATTTTTCTAAGTGGAAGACACTAGAGGAGCTGGGATCATATGGAAAGATCTGTTTTTATATCTGCAGGCATCCTCATCCGTGGAGGGGTTCGAGAGAAAATGACTCACATCCCAGTGACACTCGCAGTTATATTGTCTTTAATTAGTGCATCATAAAAATGTGTACGTGTGTGTCTCGGTGTGTGTCTCTTTGTGTGTCTCGGTGTGTGTCTCTTTGTCAGTTCCATCAACTTAGTTAAAGTAAAGATTCACCCATTTTGAATGTTATATCGTATTTGTGCATCGTTGAGCTATTCCCCATGCAAGCAGGTAGAAATACAGCCAGTATGATGCGTCATACCGGCTGTATTTCTGCCTGCTTGAACGAAGCACTCAGATACACATGAAAATATGAAAAGACCCCGGGAATCGATAGAACACAAATACGATATAACATTCCTTTAACCGCCACATTTCTACTGTATTGGCCCACCGTTTCTCCAATCTCATCACACAAATCTATAATATTATGGACTGTTTGAAAATAAAGATAGATCCTATATTCCAATGGATTGTATCAAAATTAATATAGAATGACTTGTTAGACCCTATATTCTACACAGTAATTAAACACTCCCGTCTCCAAGTGCCTTGCTAGTATTTATCTACCACACCTGCCTCTTAGACCTCTTCTCTACCATGCCTCAGGACTACCTGGCATGATGACTCCTTGCTGTCCCCAGTCCACCTGGCCGTGCTGCTGCTCCAGTTTCAACTGTTCTGCCTGCGGCTATGGAACCCTGACCTGTTCACCGGACGTGCTACCTGTCCCAGACCTGCTGTTTTCAACTCTCTAGAGACAGCAGGAGCGGTAGAGATACTCTTAATGATCGGCTATGAAAAGCCAACTGGCATTTACTCCTGAGGTGCTGACTTGTTGCACCCTCTACAACTACTGTGATTATTATTATTTGACCATGCTGGTCATTTATGAACATCTTGGCCATGTTCTGTTATAATCTCCACCCGGCACAGCCAGAAGAGGACTGGCCACCCCTCATAGCCTGGTTCCTCTCTAGGTTTCTTTCTAGGTTTTGGCCTTTCTATGGAGTTTTTCCTAGCCACTGTACTTCTACACCTACATTGCTTGCTGTTTGGGGTTTTAGGCTGGGTTTCTGTACAGCACTTTGAGATATCAGCTGATGTAAGAAGGGCTATATAAATACATTTGATTTGATTTGATTCTCATGTGAGATGGACAGCTCTTGAGTCCTCTGGCTCGGCCCTTGTTTAGCTCTGTAGCGTATGGCCATGCAATACACATCCTCCACTAAGCAGAGCGCTGATAAACAAACACAGATCAATGAAATTAATCCATGACCCCCCCTGAGATCTACGGCTCTGAAAGAGCATGTGTCTAATGAACTGAAACTGTCATGTAGAAGCTATGTTGTGCTGATGGGCTGAGCTGTTTGCTGGGGTGTATAGTATCCCAGAGGCATGCATCCAAGGCCGTTGATTAAATGATAGTCAACATGCCTTTTTTAAAACCTATAATCCTTAGTTGCTACATCAACATTTTTTTGTAATAAATTAATGATATGTACCCATTGATTGTCAAAGAATAGAACTTATAAATACCTCATGACCTTAGTTCAACTGTCATACTCCATCAGAACACAAATTATAAGCTTTTTTTACACCAATGTTTGCAAACAATATAAACACGGTATAGCATCAAAATATGGTTCAAACTAAAACGTTAATACCATGGATAGTCAGTCTTTGCATCCACAGCTCTCTCCATGAATTTGAGAGTGGTTATGTTTCTCCAGGCCCATCCCTCAGCTTTTTACCAAAACAGAGTCAGGGTAATGCTTTGTTATTGTTTCAATTAAGGATTCTAGCTTTAAGGCAATATATTCTCCCTGATGTCTCTCATTCTTTTATAGCAGGTTTCCAGTTGGATTCTTTCCCATTCTGGTGTCACGTCTACTCCCGATTCCCCCCTCCAGTACCCGACGTTGTGGTCTACTAACCACCGGTCCTGGCAACCAGAATTGCACACACCTGCTCCCCATCGTTACGCACACCTGGACTTCATCACCACCCTGATTACTCTCCCTTCATATAGCCCTCAGTAAGTCTCAGTCATCAGGCAGTATTGGTTTTGGGTTCCTGCTTAGTATTAACTTCATGATTACTATTAAACACACCTTCTGTGCCTTTCCCTGCATATATGTACCCACAAATGCTGATGCTCTAGATACTCAACAAGTCTAAAGAAGGCCAGTTTTATTGCTTCTTTTTATTTATTTATTTTATTTTATTTATTTAACCTTTATTTAACCAGGTAGGCAAATTGAGAACACGTTCTCATTTACAATTGCGACCTGGCCAAGATAAAGCAAAGTAGTTCGACACATACAACAACACATAGTTACACATGGAGTAAAACAAACATATAGTCAATAATACAGTGAAAAAAATGAGTCTATATACAATGTGAGCAAGTGAGGTGAGATAAGGGAGGTGAAGGCAAACAAATATATGTATAAATAAATAAAAATATAAAAGGCCATGGAGGCGAAGTGAGTACAACACAGCAAGTAAAATAAAAACTAAAAAAACACTGGAATAGTTGGTTTGCAGTGGAAGAAAGTGCAAAGTAGAGACAGAAATAATGGGGTGCAAAGGAGCAAAATAAATGAATAAATAAATACAGTAGGTAAAGAGGTAGTTGTTTGGGCTAAATTGTAGATGGGTTATGTACAGGTGCAGTAATCTATGAGCTGCTCTGACAGCTGGTGCTTAAAGCTAGTGAGGGAGATAGGTGTTTCCAGTTTCAGAGATTTTTGTAGTTCGTTCCAGTCATTGGCAGCAGAGAACTGGAAGGAGAGGCGTCCAAAGGAAGAATTGGTTTTGGGGGTGACTAGAGAGATATACCTGCTGGAGCGCGTGCTACAGGTAGGTGCTGCTATGGTGACCAGCGAGCTGAGATAAGGGGGGACTTTACCTAGCAGGGTCTTGTAGATGACCTGGAACCAGTGGGTTTGGCGACGAGTATGAAGCGAGGGCCAGCCAACGAGAGTGTACAGGTCGCAGTGGTGGGTAGTATATGGGGCTTTGGTGACAAAACGGATGGCACTGTGATAGACTGCATCCAATTTATTGAGTAGGGTTTTGGAGGCTATTTTGTAAATGACATCACCGAAGTCGAGGATTGGTAGGATGGTCAGTTTTACAAGGGTATGTTTGGCAGCATGAGTAAAGGATGCTTTGTTGCGGAATAGGAAGCCAATTCTAGATTTGACTTTGGATTGGAGATGTTTGATGTGAGTCTGGAAGGAGAGTTTACAGTCTAACCAGACACCTAGGTATTTGTAGTTGTCCACATATTCTAAGTCAGAGCCGTCCAAAGTAGTGATGTTGGACAGGCGGGCAGGAGCAGGCAGCGATCGGTTGAAGAGCATGCATTTGGTTTTACTTGTATTTAAGAGCAGTTGGAGGCCACGGAAGGAGAGTTGTATGGCATTGAAGCTCGCCTGGAGGGTTGTTAACACAGTGTCAAAAGAAGGGCCAGAAGTATACAGAATAGTGTCGTCTGCGTAGAGGTGGATCAGAGAATCACCAGCAGCAAGAGCGACATCATTGATGTAAACAGAGAAGAGAGTCGGTCCAAGAATTGAACCCTGTGGCACCCCCATAGAGACTGCCAGAGGCCCGGACAACAGACCCTCCGATTTGACACACTGAACTCGATCAGAGAAGTAGTTGGTGAACCAGGCGAGGCAATCATTAGAGAAACCAAGGCTGTCGAGTCTGCCAATGAGGATGTGGTGATTGACAGAGTCAAAAGCCTTGGCCAGGTCAATGAATACGGCTGCACAGTATTGTTTCCTATCGATGGCGGTTACGATATCGTTTATGACCTTGAGCGTGGCTGAGGTGCACCCATGACCAGCTCTGAAACCAGATTGCATAGCGGAGAAGGTGTGGTGGGATTCGAAATGGTCGGTAATCTGTTTGTTGACTTGGCTTTCGAAGACCTTAGAAAGGCAGGGTAGGATAGATATAGGTCTGTAGCAGTTAGGGTCAAGGGTGTCCCCCCCTTTGAAGAGGGGGATAACCGCAGCTGCTTTCCAATCTTTGGGGATCTCAGACGACACGAAAGAGAGGTTGAAGAGGCTAGTAATAGGGGTGGCAACAATTTCAGCAGATAGTTTTAGAAAGAAAGGGTCCAGATTATCTAGCCCGGCTGATTTGTAAGGGTCCAGATTTTGCAGCTCATTTAGAACATCAGCTGACTGTATTTGGGAGAAAGAGAAATGGGGAAGGCTTGGGCGAGTAGCAGAGGGGAGGGCAGTGCTGTTGTCCGGGGTAGGGGTAGCCAGGTGGAAAGCATGACCAGCCGTAGAAAAATGCTTATTGAAATTCTCAATTATAGTGGATTTGTCGGTGGTGACAGTGTTTCCTATCTTCAGAGCGGTTGGAAGCTGGGAGGAGGTGTTCTTATTCTCCATGGACTTTACGGTGTCCCAGAACTTTTTTGAATTTGTGTTGCAGGAAGCAAATTTCTGCTTGAAAAAGCTAGCCTTGGCTGTTCTAACTGCCTGTGTATATTGGTTTCTGGCTTCCCTGAAAAGTTGCATATCACGGGGGCTGTTCGATGCTAATGCAGAACGCCATAGGATGTTTTTCTGTTGGTTAAGGGCAGTCAGGTCAGGAGAGAACCAAGGGCTATATCTGTTCCTGGTTCTAAATTTCTTGAATGGGGCATGCTTATTCAAGATGGTGAGGAAGGCATTTTTAAAAAATGACCAGGCATCCTCTACTGACGGGATGAGATCAATATCCTTCCAGGATACCCCGGCCAGGTCGATTAGAAAGGCCTGCTCGCTGAAGTGTTTCAGGGAGCGTTTGACAGTGATGAGTGGAGGTCGTTTGACCGCTGACCCATTACGGATGCAGGCAATGAGGCAGTGATCGCTGAGATCTTGGTTGAAAGCAGCAGAGGTGTATTTGGAGGGCAAGTTTGTTAGGATGATATCTATGAGGGTACCCGTGTTTACGGAATTGGGGTGGTACCTGGTAGGTTCATTGATAATTTGTGTGAGATTGAGGGCATCAAGCTTAGATTGTAGGGTGGCTGGGGTGTTGAGCATGTTCAAATTTAGGTCGCCTAGCAGCACGAGCTCTGAAGATAGATGGGGGGCAATCAGTTCACATATAGTGTCCAGAGCACAGCTGGGGGCAGAGGGTGGTCTATAGCAGGCGGCAACGGTGAGAGACTTGTTTTTAGAGAGGTGGATTTTTAAAAGTAGAAGTTCAAATTGTTTGGGAACAGACCTGGATAGTATAACAGAACTCTGCAGGCAGTCTTTGCAGTAGATTGCAACACCGCCCCCTTTGGCCGTTCTATCTTGTCTGAAAATCTTGTAATTGGGGATGAAAATGTCTGAATTTTTGGTCAGGACAACAGTTTTCAGCTGTGCTAACATCATTGCAAAAGGGTTTTCTAATGATCGATTAGCCTTTTAAAATGATAAACTTGGATTAACTAACACAACGTGCCATTGGAACACAGGAGTGATGGTTGCTGATAATGGGCCTCTGTACGCCTATGTAGATATTCCATAAAAAATCTGCCGTTTCCAGCTACAATAGTAATTTTTCACCATTAATGTTTACGCTGTATTTCTGATCAATTTGATGTTATTTTAATGGACCAAAAATGTGCTTTTCTTTCAAAAACAAGGACATTTCTAAGTAACCCCAAACTTTTGAACGGTAGTGTACATTATTATTCAAATCTATGACAGATCAACTTGTTTGTGTTATAAATTAGAGGCAGGAAATCTAACTGGCTGCGATAAGGCTGATTTGTGTGAAATAGAAAGATGGAAACAGTGATGTGTGAATGTAGCTATTCTCAGAGGAAATATTCTGACTTCTGTCCCTGCGGTGAGGCGGACAGAGCAGGGAGCAACCTCCCTGGTGTAGTGTTGACAGAGAAGTAGTTTTGACAAGATGGTACACAGCTTATTTCAGAAATGACTTTCGTAGCAGGTTAGGAGAACTTATGAGACGTACAGTAAGCTAGGGATATGAAAGCAATAACATACCGCTCAGAACTTTACTCCCGGTCCATACTGCTGTTTGTCTACAAAGTCTTGCCCCCACTTCAGATTTGTTTAGTGTGTGTGCGTGCGTGGGTGTACAGCAACTGCAAAATTCAATAGTTAACTACACGACTCTGTCTTATCTGTAAGAGACTATGGACATGAACAAATCACTGACAGATATTCCATTGTGCTTCAGAGTGGAACATTTATCATCCACTGTTGCTAGTTTCTGACTGTTTGACAGTTGTATAAAGCAGCCCTATCACAGAGAATAACTCAAAGAACTCAAACACAACACACTTTAATTACACATTAGTGGCAGAAACCTTCCCAATCGGTCAGTGCTATCTGGGAACCTTGAGACGTCCCTACTCTGACTTGAACACAATGAAGTTGACATTTGAAATGGTTAAGTTAAGGGTTAAGGTTAGGTAAGGGTTAAGGTTAAGGTTAAGGTTTAGGGTAGGGACATCCCAAGGATCCAAAATAGCACTAACTCTTCCCAATCATGCAGAAAATCAATTTAGGTTAGAAGGGATAGCACTCACTACCTAGTTTCTCTCCTCTTTTAACCTCTGTCTTTTTCTTCCATTCAACTGTTGACTGTGATTGGTGCTGCTGTCTCCTCAGCTTGCTGTGTTGCCCCTCCCTTGCCTTTATTTCACCATGATGGTTTGTTTTTCTGCATCAGTTTAGGGATAGATTGGCATCCAATCTACAGGCTGGTTGAGGTACTGCCTGTATCTGTACAGTCTGCTGGTTCACCACACACTGGACACAACATGTACAAGAGTCATGAATTATTAAAGGTTTTGACTGTCTCTATTTAGTTATTCAGACAGATCAACCCAATGCATTGTGGTCCCATCACAGCATGTACACCAGCAGGTCTCAATCTCCCAGACAGCAAAGGATACAATGTAAAGACAGTGAAACCCAATCCATAGTCTGGGACAGGCATGTCTTAGCTCCATTTATTGCACTACAGAGAAGGCTACATTACTGTATGTGTGCAGAATAGCATCAGAGGGATAAGTCGTAGAAGGCAGAAGGAGGAAGCACTCATGTGATTGGGACAGTTCAGCGATTTTACAAAACATATTTGTTTCCTTACTTTGAAGTCGTCTAAGGGAACATGTATCTTACTATGTAAAATCGCAGAACTATCTCTTTCAGCTCATGTGATTGTTATGTTGAGACAGAGAAACTGAGTAAATCACAGCGGGCCAATTAATAGTAGTCATAATTGACATTGGCGCCGTGTCTGTAGGAACCGGGGTCCTGTGGCCCGATGGGGGCGTTCTCGTCATAATGGTGCTGGCGACCTTGGTCTGACGACCGGGCCAGGTCCATCCAGTAGGACAGGTCAGTCTCAAGCCTCTGTGGGATGGATGGACAACAAGAGATAAAACGTTAACGAAATCAAGCTAGGAGACTCGTGAACTTGTTTGAATGAGAGTGAATAGAGACAAGTTGTTAGAAGACACAGTGTGTGTATTTGTGTGACAGATGCAGTTGGAGAGATCCAACTCAAGGACAACTGGAGATACAATGAAATAATATCATAATAGATGCTTTGATCCAAAGTGACTTGCAGTACATATTTGTTGTTGTATATAATGTATGACCCCAGCGGGAAATCAACTTAAAGTAGTGTAAATATGTCTGAATAGGTGAAGTCTTGGAAGGGACGGTGTGCCTGAGTTAGAGTATGACTGGCGTTCGAGGGCAGCCTTACGTTTGTGCTTGTTTGTCTTGAATAATTAACTGACACATTTTCTATTAGGCTTTATGTGACGAGAAGGTTTGGACAGGTCCGCCGCTGTTGTACGATGGACGCAGACGTGCGGGAAATATTACGGCCCTTCATGGACTGATGTTGGAGCTGGGATGAACTGACACACACAGGGGGCAGCTGCTGAGCCCGGTAAGAGACATGTGTCACAGATACCGACATTAATCGAATCACACAGCCTCGCTAGCTTTCATATAAATATCAACACACACCCTATAATAGAGCTGTCTGGACAGTGGAGAGAGGTTACACACACACACACACACACACACACACACACACACACTTTCTTATCGAGCTGTCTAGACGGCGGAGAGTGTTTGCATTGTGTTGCTATGACATTGCTGTAGACGGGAGGTCATGTCTCTGTACAGCCTGTATGAGACTAAAGCAAACATAAAGACTAACCTTTTCATATGTTGACCTATCATTCCTGTAAATGCCACCATGGGACTTATACAAGGATGGAAAAATAGTCAGAGTTTCTATAACCATATTAAAGGAAAATAATTCAGATTAATGGTATAAGGAACATAACTAGGAACATCATAGGAATGTGCTGCTACTGTGCTGTACATTCTTCCCGTAAGTCAGTTATTTGTAATGTTACATGGAATTGTATATTTAAGCAATAACGCATGAGGGGGTGTGGCATATGGCCAATACACCACGGCTAATAGCTGTTCTTGCATTGTGCCTGGATACAGCCCTTAGCCGTGGTATATTGGTCATATACCACAAACAACCGAGGTGCCTTATTGCTATTATAAACTGATTACCATCATAAGTAGAGCAGTAAAAATACATATTTTGTCATACCCGTGGTATACCATCTGATATAACACAGCTGTCAGCCAATCAGCATTCAGGGCTCAAACCACCCACTTTATAATACATGATAGTATATGATGCAGTTGTAGTTTACTAGATCGGATCACTCTAAGGACTGTAGGAATGCGTTACTGACCAATGGGTAAAGCGTCTGTGTGTGCAGAGTGCAGTGCATTGTGAAGGGTACAGTGTGCAGTGCACCTACCGCCTCGTCATACCCCATGTGCATAAACTGCATGATCCATTGCTGCACATCTGGCCTGCTGCGGTCCCAGATGTTCCTCTTGGGCCTCCGTAGGGAGGTCAGGAACTCTTTGGCCTTAGAGGGGGCCACCGCCACCCACACAGGCTTCGTACCTCCGCCCACTAAGGAAATACAGGTAAGGAGAGGTCATGGGTCAAGGTGTGGATGTAAAGAAGTCAATAAGCACACCTGTTTGCCTACAGCAGGGTCGGAGGCAGGGGAAGTGTGTAGGGAGCAGGGGAGCTGTCAGTGACAGAGAGAGAGAGTGGTTCTGACCGGCCAGCAGCAGCCAGGACAGACAGGAGAGGAGCCTAAGGCTGCATCAGCGACACTCTATAAATATCAACGGGTGTTTTTAGATTATTAATAAGACTCATGAAGCCATCATCATCTGAGACGTCACTTATCAATCCAGGCACTCATCCCACAGAGGACTGCGTGTGTTGCGTGCCATGGAGGTCTGTCTGAACTTGACAGGGCTATTCAAAGCTAGACAAGTGTGAAAAGTTTACCGCCTGAGGTGGATTTGTCGATAAAGTTATTTATTTTTATTTAACTAGGCAAGTGAAAGGTGAATTGTTTTCCTGACATTAATGATGCAGACATGTGGATGTAGTTGTAATGAATATGATTGGAGACAGAGTGCTGGTTTAAAGCGCAGGGCGCAGCAGGTGTTTGTTAGCAAAGGACCACAGGAGGAGGCAGGTAGCTGTGTCCAGGGACAGGCAGAAGGTCATACACAGGGAATCCAAAAAGGTAACGGTACAGGCAGGGAAAAGGCTAATAACGTAGTCCAGGAGATCAGGCAAGAGGTTGACGACAGGAAATCTGATAGGTAAAAGTACAGGCAGGGAATAGGCAAAAAGGCATCGTTAGTGAGGATGGACAAAAACTATGATACACAGGAGGACTAATATGGAAATAAACAGAGCTCTGAATAGAATGTGTATCAAAACAAACAATACCTCACAATTATGGGATGCAATGAACTGAACTAAATAGTGTGTGTAAATGACATACAGGTGTGTGAACAGGTGATCAGAATTCAGGTGATTGGGATCTGGAGAGTGAACTGCGTTCAGGGGATCTATTTGTTTGAGGGTGTGAGCTGGAAAGTTGGCTGGAAAGTGAGCTGCGTTCAGGGGATCTATGTGATTGAGAGCGTGAGTTGGAAGCAGACGTTACAGTAGCGTGGCTCAGTGTAGTCAGTGTGTGTGTCGTCTCAGCTGTGAGATGTTTCTCATGAAAAACAGCCATAATCCATATTACCATCTCTTTTCTTCAGTAGTCTGTGGAGCTTGTTCTCCCCTGCGCCATCTGTTGGAGACGCACAGACAAAATAGGTTAAATAAAGACAAATCAGATATATTCTACTTGACCTTGACCTAAACATTACAATCAGAGTGTATCAACTGTTATATCATTACTATGAAAGACGTACTGTGAGTGTACAAAATATTTGTATTAGTTGCACCCCCTTTTGCCCTCAGAACAGCCTCAATTCGCCGGGGCATGGACTCTACAAGGTGCTGGCCCATGTTGACTCCAATGCTTCCCACAGTCGTGTCAAGTTGGCTGGATGTTCTTTGGGTGGTGGACCATTCTTGATACACACGGGAAACGTTGCAGTTCTTGACACACTCGCCTGGCACCTACTACCATACCCTGATCAAAGGCACTTAAATATTTTTCTTGCCCATTCACCCTCTGAATGGCACACATACACAATCCATGTCTCAATTGTCTCAAGGCTTAAAAACCCTTCTTTAACCTGATTTAACACGTGACATCAATAAGGGATTCTAGCTTTCACCTGGATTCACCTGGTCAGTCTACTCTATGTCATGGAAAGAGCAGGTGTTTTGTACACTCAGTGTACAGTGGGGCAAAAAAGTATTTAGTCAGCCACCAATTGTGCAAGTTCTCCCACTTAAAAAGATGAGAGAGGACTGTAATTTTCATCATAGGTACACTTCAACTATGACAGACAAAATGAGAAAAAAAATCCAGAAAATCACATTGTAGGATTTTTTATGAATTTATTTGCAAATTATGGTGGAAAATAAGTATTTGGTCAATAACAAAAGTTTATCTCAATACTTTGTTATATACCCTTTGTTGGCAATGACAGAGGTCAAACGTTTTCTGTAAGTCTTCACAAGGTTTTCACACACTGTTGCTGGTATTTTGGCCCATTCCTCCATGCAGATCTCTTCTAGAGCAGTGATGTTTTGGGGCTGTTGCTGGGCAACATGGACTTTCAACTCCCTCCAAAGATTTTCTATGGGGTTGAGATCTGGACACTGGCTAGGCCACTCTAGGACCTTGAAATGCATCTTACGAAGCCACTCCTTCGTTGCCCGGGCAGTGTGTTTGGGATCATTGTCATGCTGAAAGACCCAGCCACGTTTCATCTTCAATGCCCTTGCTGATGGAAGGAGGTTTTCACTCAAAATCTCACGATACATGGCCCTATTCATTCTGTCCTTTACACGGATCAGTCGTCCTGGTCCCTTTGCAGAAAAACAGCCCCAAAGCATGATGTTTCCACCCCCATGCTTCACAGTAGGTATGGTGTTCTTTGGATGCAACTCAGCATTCTTTGTCCTCCAAACACGACGAGTTGAGTTTTTACCAAAAAGTTATATTTTGGTTTCATCTGACCATATGACATTCTCGCAATCTTCTTCTGGATCATCCAAATGCTCTCTAGCAAACTTCAGACGGGCCTGGACATGTACTGGCTTAAGCAGGGGGACACGTCTGGCACTGCAGGATTTGAGTCCCTGGCGGCGTAGTGTGTTACTGATGGTAGGCTTTGTTACTTTGGTCCCAGCTCTCTGCAGGTCATTCACTAGGTCCCCCCTTGTGGTTCTGGGATTTTTGCTCACCGTTCTTGTGATCATTTTGACCCCACGGGGTGAGATCTTGCGTGGAGCCCCAGATCGAGGGAGATTATCAGTGGTCTTGTATGTCTTCCATTTCCTAATAATTGCTCCCACAGTTGATTTCTTCAAACCAAGCTGCTTACCTATTGCAGATTCAGTCTTCCCAGCCTGGTGCAGGTCTACAATTTTGTTTCTGGTGTCCTTTGACAGCTCTTTGGTCTTGGCCATAGTGGAGTTTGGAGTGTGACTGTTTGAGGTCGTGGACAGGTGTCTTTTATACTGATAACAAGTTCAAACAGGTGCCATTAATACAGGTAACGAGTGGAGGACAGAGGAGCCTCTTAAAGAAGAAGTTACAGGTCTGTGAGAGCCAGAAATCTTGCTGGTTTGTAGGTGACCAAATACTTATTTTCCACCATAATTTGCAAATAAATTCATAAAAAATCCTACAATGTGATTTTCTGGATTTTTTTTCCTAATTTTGTCTGTCATGGTTGAAGTGTACCTATGATGAAAATTACAGGCCTCTCTCATCTTTTTAAGTGGGAGAACTTGCACAATTGGTGGCTGACTAAATACTTTTTTGCCCCACTGTATATCATTGTAATGCCCTATGACAGAGAGAGAGTTCACGAAAGGAGTATCTAAGAAATCTAATTCTGAAACATTTAAGTGTTACAATTCTCCTATTAAGAAGTCAAACCAATGCAGTATACAAAAACCTAGTATATCCCTCCCTTCATACCCGTTCGCCATATCAATACTTGAAAAACACTCCAGTTAATTGAAGTGTTACCAGAGCAGGGATGGCAGGGACCAAGGGGTTGTGTTCCAAACTAAACAACTGCTAGTATGCTTGCTGTAGTTCCTCAATGGCACAGCTAGGACCGCAAAAAAAAAATACATAATTGAAGACTCTTCTTTGAGTCATAAAAGTGCATTGACATTGCTTAGGAACTGTGCACACTTTGGAGAGGTGTGTGACCACATGGAGACACCAGTTAGACCTCTCACTCACCTTCCCCACATTCTCCAGAAATATTATCGTCATGTTACAGAATATATCCAGAGTATTTTCAGATTTTGTTTTCAACAAATGTGGCAAAAAGTACAGTAAAATGCACATAAAATCAACGGTGTAATGTTTGGATTCAGTCTTGTGTCAGGTGTGCCCAACTTTGGTCTAATAATTTTCCCATTATCTCCAAACTGTTCCCTTTCAATTGTTACCATGATTATGCATATGCTTTTCATAGTCATTCTGTAAGAAACATTTCAATGTAGCCCTATCCATGTAGGCCCATTCCCACAAGTGTAAAGGGTAATGAATGTGTTGTATCAATGTAGTTCTTTAAATGTAGTGGGTTCTGGTTTGATATTAGATGGCCGGTTAGAGAGGTAGTGAGACCTTCTTCCTCTAGCTAGCAGACAGTAGACGGTAGGAGGGTGATATTCACGGACAAACAATATGATATGAGGGTGTGAAATCCTCCCTCCAGGAGCTGTGTTTTGGTTTGACCTCCTTTTGTCCTCCACACACAAATACTTAAATCCCTCTCCCTCTCCCCCCCCCTTTTTTAAAACTCTCCCTCCCTCTTGCTATTCTCTTGGTTTACCTCTCCTTTTTTCTCCCTCTCTCTCTCAACCATTATTCTTTCTCCCGGTGAACTTCAAAAATCAAAGCTTCCTACAGAGCATCCAAGATGGTGGCTACAAGGCGGACAGAATAGCCACTGAACTCTTTCAAAATCAGATGTCACACTGTCCTCAAGAAGAAGAAAAAATCTAGTCTCGGCTGATCTCAGCAATTAAAAAAAAAAAGTGAGATGGGAAAATGTATCGAGACAGGCATGCAGGCACCCTTTTCCAAATCTCTATTCTCTGTAACAATTTTGTCACGTGGCAACATACTATGACATTTGAATGCATCAACCTGCAAATTTACAGTATAAATGTGATGGGTCAGTGAGTACACTCAATCACAAATGTACAATACAGATGTGAGTGACGGAAGGGTTTTACCTGAGTGAGCGCAGTAGGAGAGGAAAGCAGTTAGCAGTAGAACCTGCAGACAGAGGTTGTGGAAAGCCATGGTCTCCGTCTCTGTCCCAGACGTCTCTCTGAGTCTCGGGAAGCAGTGGGTAGAGGAAGCGGGAGGAGAATCAGGACCAGTGGAAGCAGGAGTCTCCCCACAGGCCCAGAGAACAAACATTCCTTCATGGAGGAAAACCTGCTTGTGCCGGTTCAGGAATGTCATAAAAGGAAGACCTAGCCAAACAGAAGCACTCGGTCATTCTCTCTCGTTTAATGTGTGGGTGATATGTTTGTTGGATGGGTAACACTTTATTTGGATAGTCCATCTGTAGATGCTCTACAGACAATCTACAAGCTATCAGTAACACTTCAACTAACCATAACCTTATCCTAACCCTAAACTTAACACTTACCCTAACCTTAGCCTTACCCCTAACCCTTATTCTAAACCTAGCCCTAACCATAGCAAGCAGTTGCTTATCAACAGATAGTTTGTTGATAGTATGACAATCTGTAGAGCATGTACAGATGGGCTATTCGGACTATCCAAATAAAGTGTGACCGAGCATTGCTACATCTAGAGTAGTGTCCGGCTAAGATATTGTGCTTTCTCTTACTGAGATATTTTGTTGTTTTTCTGTCAAATGTCTTTATACAGAAAGTGTAAATTGTAACTGTCAAACAACTGTCAAGCCTGACCAATGATGTCATAGAAACACTGAGAACAGAAACATTTCCTCAAAGACAACACAGAAAACCTCCATATCATATTTCCTCCACACAGTCAGCAGTAAATTATCATTTTCCTGCGCTTTTTTCAGACCAAGTAGTAACTTAACAAATAGCATCATGATGCTGCAATCAACAAATCTGGGACCATATTTATGGAACACCGCTCATGGAACTTTCCCCCTGGGGCATGTTTCCATGCAGAAAGAGCTAAATATCTCAAGGGAAGGACAGATGTTTCTGAACATGAAAAAACACATCTCCACAGAGAAAAAAAAACAGTTTGAATTAAATTACATTTCCTTACTCTTCTTTGAAGTTTGTCGGAGCCCCAAGATCATGGAGACTAGTCCTCTCTACACAGGTAGGGAGCAGTAGATTTGATTTTAAATTGTCTCAATTCTGCACCCTTTTCCCAGTACCAGTCAAAAGCTTGAACACACCTACTCATTCAAGGGCTTTTCTTTATTTGTACTATTTTCTACATTGTAGAATCATAGGGAAGACATCAAAACTATGAAATAACACATATGGAAACATGTAGTAACCAATAAAGTGTTAAACAAATGGAAATATTATATATTTGAGATTATTCACAGTAGCCACCCTTTGTCTTGATGACAGCTTTGCACACTCTTGGAATTCTCTCTACCAGCTTCATGAGGTAGTCAATGCGGTTCAATTAACAGGTGTACCTTGTGTCACGGTCGTCGTAAGGAGGAGATGATTGGGAACCAATTCAGGAACCAATTCAGGCCACCATAGACCTACATATACCTAGACATACAAAAACCCTATAGATATACAAAAACCCTAGACAGGTCAAACACCTAGACAATACAAAAACTAAACCAACCACCCTTGTCACACCCTGACCTAACCAAAATAATAAAGAAAACAAAGATAACTAAGGTCAGGGCATGACACCTTGTTTAAAGTTAATTTGTGGAATTACTTTCCTTTTTAATGTGTTTGAGCCAAATCAGATGTGTTGTGACATGGTAGGGGTGGTATACAGAAGATAGCCCTATTTGGTAAAAGACCAAGTCCATATTATGGTAAGAACAGCTCAAATAAGCAATGAGAAATGACAATCCATCATTACTTTAAGGTATGAAGGTTAGTCAATATGGAAAATGTCAAGTACTTTGAAAGTTTCTTCAAGTGCAATCGCAAAAGTGCTATGATGAAACTGGCTGTTATGAGGACCGCCACAGGAAATAAAGACCCAGAACTACCTCTGCTGCAGAGGATCAGTTCATTAGTTACCAGCCTCAGATTGCAGCCCAAATAAATGCTTCACAGTGTTCAAGTAACAGACCAGTGGCGACCCGTCATTCAGGGCCCCACATTTTTAGGCTTGCCCTTTTTGCTTGTTATTTAGACATTAATACGTGTCACATATCAGTTTGCAAACAATATTTTTTTTTAACAATTTCATTTTGTTAATAAAATCATACAAACATGGTCTCTTTTTTGCTTTCTTAAGGCAGCTCCAAAATGCAGGTGTTTCAGCCTAGCTCAGTGCTTTCTGTGGTGGTGGGGCAAGCCAGCAGAAAATACAGAGCGTTGCGCCTGATTGGTTCAGTTTTCTGTCATGATTGGCTCAGTTTTCTGTCACTCATGGGACAGTACGTCACCCCCAAGTCTAAGGTTAGAGCTCGAAAAGGTTTGTTCCTTGGGTTCTGACATAGAGTTCTTTTAGAAGTGCCCATCCAAGAAGGCTTAAGGTCATTGGCCACAGATAGAATTACATCAAATCACGTTATATCTACAGTAGCTTTGATTGGACTGATCATGTCAACATCTTACTTTCAAAGACTTAGCTAGCAGTCATCATCATAAATCAAGTCGACAATCTACTAGCAACTCCTTTTAAATCCTTGTCATGTGAAGAGAAATAATGAAGAGAAAATATAGATAAAGCGTATCGGTGTTCATCTGCCATTGGACATAAAGATTACACAACAAGTTAGAAATCGCAAATTCAACAATGAGTCATTTGGAAGGAATCAGTGGCTAACTGCAAGCAGTGCGAAGCAATCAGTAACAGTAGCCTCCTATTCAATGGAGTGGCTGTGTGTTTTTCTTCTGAGTTCCCACCAGAGAATGCCAGACTTTGATGACAAAACCGCCACGCCACCTTCATGTTTAAGTGAGCACATCAAAAGCCAAGGAGTGAGTCAAAAAATGTATTGCATGCTGCTGCATAAATTATGTAATATGCAAGGGAGATATTTATACTGTAGCTAAGAAAGTAATACTAAGTGTATGTTGTGTAGTAAGCTGTTAGTAGCCAATGTGCCTCACCCTAATAATTTGGTCTATTTTCACCTCTCAATTTCGCCTAACATTACTGTTCTGACTCATGTAGCCTATAACCTGTTTTTGAGTAATGCCATCATCTAATATCGTAAGAGATTTTAATGTCTGCTTATATGCTCTCCTTATCTGACTTGGTGTACAGGGAAAATACTGTAAGAGTGGCCCATGTTCTGTATTCTGTCGCTGTACATTTCAAAAGTGCTATTGCATATTGTTATTGTTATATTGTTATATATTGTTATATTGCCTACGTCCGTCGTCGCTCGCTCATTAACGTCTTAATCGAAATTACAGAATGCCTCTTATCCGCTCATTGTTCCCTTATGCCATAGTTTGTACATCTCAATTGTCAGTAGAAACCACATTTGTTTAAGCAAGTCAGTCATATCAGCTATGTTTTTACAAAGGCAGTAAATGAGGCTGAATGAACTGGTTCGCTAAGGATAAGGATTCACTCCATGGTGCTGGAAGGAAAGGTCTGCTGTTAGGACAGCTTTAACAGTTTGTGGGTACCGCTTGTCGTTTATAAAGTGCAATTCATGTATTGTTTAGAGTTGTATTGTTTAGTGTTGTGTTGTGTCTTTGCTGGCATGCATCAAAAAAAATGTACACGCTAAAATCGCCACTGTAACAGACATCTCAACATCAACTGTTCAGAGGAGACTGTGTGAATCAGGCCTTCATGGTCGAATTGCTGCAAAGAAACCATTACTAAAGGACACCAATAAGAAAAAGAGACTTGCTTGGGCCAAGAAACACAAGCAATGGACATTAGACCGGTGGAAATCTGTCCTTTGGTCTGATGAGTCCAAATTTGAGATTTTTGGTTTCAATCGCCCTGTCTTTGTGAGACGCAGAGTAGGTGAACGGATGATCTCCTCATGTGTGGTTCCCACCGTGAAGCATGGAGGAGGAGTGATGGTGTGGGGGTGCTTTTCTGGTGACACTGTCAGTGATTAATTTAGAATTCAAGTCACACTTAACCAGCATGGCTACCACAGCATTCTGTAGCGATACGCCATCCCATCTGGTTTGGGCTTAGTTTGTTTTTCAACAGGACAATGACCCTAAACACACTTCCAGGTGGTGTAAGGGCTGGGCTATTTGACAAAGAAGGAGATTGATGATGCTGCATCAGATGACCTGGCCTACACAATCACCTGACCTCAACCCAAATGAGATGGTTTAGGATGAGTTGGACCACAGAGTGAAGGAAAAGCAGCCAACAAGTGCTCAGCATATGTGGGAACTCCTTCAAGACTGTTGGAAAAGCATTCCTAATGAAGCTGGTTGAGAGAATGCCCAGAGTTTGCAAAGCTGTCATCAAGGCAAAGGGATGCTACTTTGAAGAATCTAAAATATATTTGTTTAACACTTTTTTGATTACTACATGATTCCATATGTGTTATTTCAAAGTTTGATGTCTTCACTATTATTCTACAATGTAGAAAATAGTAAAAAATAAAGAGAAACCCTTGAATGAGTAGGTGTGTCCAAACTTTTGACTAGTACTGTATATATTTCCCTACTTTTGATTTCTGTCAACCAAGATGCCACCACCATGTATAAGACATACTGCAACCTCGTCCTTGTCCGCTCACTGAAGGTAGGAGAGGTGTTAAAGGCATTATATGTGAAATCAATACTTGGATATTTACCATCAGTTCTCTTTCTCTTCATTGCTGATGGAGACAGGAGGCAAGGCAACAATGTGCCCTCTTTTGTTGTGTTGAATACCTCATTGATCCTCTCTGCAGCTTGCAAATCAAGGACTGCTGTGTTTGTTAGTGTGGCATTGTGAAAAAGTGTTTGTGTCTATTTCAGATTATGGACAAACCATCTTTGTCCTTGTCCTTGTCCTTGTCTATTTCTTATTGTGGTGTACAGACAGTATATCAACAGTAAATAAAAAACACAGGACACAACAAGACTCACCTCTATGTAACAGTTTTAACTTTATGGCGTCCCCTCGCCCCGACCCGGGCGCAAACCAGGGACCCTCTGCACACATCAACACCAGTCACCCATGAAGCATCGTTATCCATCGCTCCACAAAGGCCGCGGCTCTTGCAGAGCAAGGGGAACCACTACTTCAAGGTCTCAAAGCGAGTGACGTAACCGATTGAAACGCTATTAGCGTGCACCACCGCTAACTAGCTAGCCATTTCACATCCGTTACACTCACCCCCCTTTCGACCTCCTCCTTTTCCGCAGCAACCAGTCATCCGGGTCAACAGCATCAATGTAACAGTTTTAACTTTATGGCGTCCCCTCCCCCCGACCCGGGCGCGAACCAGGGACCCTCTCAACCAGTGATCCGGGTCAACAGCATCAATGTAACAGTTTTAACTTTATGGCGTCCCCTCGCCCCGACCCGGGCGCGAACCAGGGACCCTCTGCACACATCAACACCAGTCACCCATGAAGCATCGTTATCCATCGCTCCACAAAGGCCGCGGCTCTTGCAGAGCAAGGGGAACCACTACTTCAAGGTCTCAAAGCGAGTGACGTAACCGATTGAAACGCTATTAGCGCGCACCACCGCTAACTAGCTAGCCATTTCACATTACATCTAGGCCTGTTCTGTCTCAATCCCAATATTTATTTATATACTCAATATATACCATACGTCTGTTATACACACTAAATGGCTACCAGTCTGTTGTCGGTAAATACAGTTGAAGTGGGAAGTTTTCATACACTTAGGTTGGAGTTATTCAAACTCGTTTTTCAACCACTCCACAAATTTCTTGTCAACAAACTATAGTTTTGGCAAGTCGGTTAGGACATCTACTTTGTGTATGACACAAGTAATTTTTCCAACAATTGTTTACAGACAGATTATTTCACTTATAATTCACTGTATCACAATTCTAGTGGGTCAGAAGTTTTCATACACTAAGTTGACTGTGCCTTTAAACAGCTTGGAAAATTCCATAAAATGATGTCATGGCTTTAGAAGCTTCTGAGAGGCTAATTTACATAATTTGAGTCAATTGGAGGTGTACCTGTGTATGTATTTCAAGGCCTACCTTCAAACTCAGTGCCTCTTTGCTTGACATCATGGGAAAATCAAAAGAAATCAGCCAAGACCTCAGAAAAAAAATTGTAGACCTCCACAAGTCTGGTTCATCCTTGGGAGCAATTTCCAAACACCTGAAGATACCACACTCATCTGTACAAACAATAGTACGCAAGTATAAACACCATGGGACCACACAGCCGCAGATATATTGAAGCAACATCTCAAGACATCAGTCAGGAAGTTAAAACTTGGTCGCAAATGAGTCTTCCAAATTGACAATGACCAATTGACAATGTCAATTGGACAATGACCAAGCATACTTCCAAAGTTGTGGCAAAATGGCTTAGAGACAACAAAGTCAAGGTATTGGAGTGGCCATCACAAAGCCCTGACCTCAAACCTATAGAACATTTGTGGGCAGAACTGAAAAGGCGTGTGCGAGCAAGGAGGCCTACAAACCTGACACAGTTACACCAGCTCTGTCAGGAGGAATGGGTCAAAATTCACCCAACTTATTGTGGGAAGCTTGTGGAAGGCTACACGAAACGTTTGACCCAAGTTAAACAATTTAAAGGCAATGCTACCAAATACTAATTGAGTGTATGTAAACTTCTGACCCACTGGGAATGTGATGAAAGAAATAAAAGCTGAAATAAATCATTCTCTCTACTATTATTCTGACATTTCACATTCTTCAAATAAAGTGGTGATCCTAACTGACCTAAGACAGGGAATTTTTACTGGAATTAATTGTCAGGAATTGTGAAAAACTGAGTTTAAATGTATTTGGCTAAGGTGTATGTAAACTTCCGACTTCAACTGTATATATCATTGTCTATGGGATCAAATATTTCTCTTTACCTTGTTAGTAAATATGATCTAATACATTTACCAACGCAAGCATTTGATAACATTCAATTGTTCACTAGGGCAAGATGAAATGAATGAAAGTATTTCTCTGTGTTTCAAAGCAAGCCATCCTTGAGCGGGCGATGTTCAGTTAATGGTCGATTAGGCTTTCAGGGAGCCACTGCTTCACCAACCGACAGAGGACGATATGGCAAACATCTGTCAGCGTGCAAACTGACTCTTCCTCAAGAGTCAAGACACACAGAGAACTCAACTGCTGTGGCTTGCATGGGAGTCACACGACAGACCCCTCTGTCTGTAAGGCACATACACACAGGAGAGATTCCCCTTGTGATAATCTGTGAATAGCATTATAAACTGGGATGGAACACACCTTAACCTTGGGGTTTGAATGGTTTGCCTGGCACGTACCCTGAAAGTGAGAGGCTCAGTCTGCATTCCTGACTGTGCTCCTGTGAGAGGAAGGAACACCTGCACTCAGCTCAGGGCAGGTCTCTAGTGTGAAACAGGGTTCAAAGACAAGTCACAGAGATGGGCAAAAAGCGCTCTTTCACTCTCACACACACACACACACACACACACACACACACACACACACACACACACACACACACACACACACACACACACACACACACACACACACACACACACACACACACACACTGGGGGAATAACTAACACTTAAACTGGGTAGATTCTGAGAAATAGGAGAAAGGTCACGCTTCATGAGATTTGTACACAACACACAGCTTCTCAATGCTCCTTTTGTTCTTGATTTCTTAGAACCGGCAGCCGTAGATAAGTGTTTAGGTGTACTGTGTAGCTATGAGGATGATACACACCATCTTAACCTGACACCATCCCCTTGGGTCTGGGGCCCATCCTTAAAACAACTCTGCATCCACCTATCCCCTCCGTCCATCTGTTACCATGGCAACTGGCGGAGGGCTTCTTCTTCAAAGTGTGTGTTATTAATGGCAAAGTTTCCCCCCGTGTTGCGTGATCACTCCGCACACCACTACACAGCATGCCCTATGCCTTGCCACCACAATCCACTACACAGCATGCCCTATGCCCTGCCACTGCTACACGGGCATGTCATATTCACTGCCTCTCTCTGATCTCTCTCAACATGCAGTTGCTGCCTGCCAGGGGAAAGAACACACATATATGAAGAGGTAAAAAATGAATTCTTGGAGTATTCAAACACGCCCACATCACTGCTCTTTGAATCACTCAATAGTTACAGACATCTCTGGTATGTGGATTTGCATATGGTTGATTACAAGGATTAAGCCTGGTAAGCAAGTTATTTTTAGTCCGAGAATAAACAAAATCTGTGTTCAGGAAACTAGACCCGAGTAGTAGTTTCAAGCGAGCCAGGATTCTGACAGACAAACATGTTGATAGCTGCTGCACGACTGTACTTTTCCATGAATCAAATGTTTAACAACTAACTTCTGCGCCAAGCACATCTTTTTGGGAGGAGAGCTTTGCATGCAGCGGCTGTTCAAGACAAGTTTAAAGAAACAGACTATTCACAAGAGTTACATCTCCAGGCCCTGGGAGTTTAATTGGGTCGTGGAAAAGCAGTTTCACACACAGAACGCATACAGATTTATTGTTCATGGACACAAAACAAGGCAAAGTCAAGTGTATGAGAGGCCTGATCTGGTGTCAACCTGTGTTCTCTGTCTATCCCACGTACAGTACTGAGCGTCACATGACCTCCATGCAGACATTCCATCCCCTCCCTTTCTCCTCTTTGGTGAGTGTCAATACATGTCTATTCCAGGGTCCTCTGAGGACATAGAGTAGGCCTCTATATACAATTTACACTACTTGCATGCAGTAGAGAGATGTTGGTTCTAGTTCTGGTCCCGTAATCATAAAGCGTCTCAGGGAAGGAGTGCTGATCTAGGATCAGTTTCTTTATTTTAGATCACAATTCATTAGATTACATGGACAGGGTGGCCTGATCCTAGATCAGCATTCCTACTCTGATCTAGACAGGTCCCCCCTGTCCATATACTCTTATTCTTTTGGATCTAAAAAGGCAAAACTGATCCTTCACCAGTTTTTATATACGTCGTTGTTGTTGTTGTGGTTGTGGTTCCTCACTCCTCGTCAGGGTCGGACAGCTCATAGCCCAGGCGGCTGGCGGAGGGGAAGTGTGCCCAGAAGGTTCTGGACAAGTCTTCAATCTTCTCATAACCGGCATGCTCGCGCAGAGCCTCCACCCAGCCGAAGAAGTCAGAGGAGGTCAGAGCCCAGTTGGGCATGCTGCGCTTCTCACGCCCCAAATCTGCTGCTGGGAACCAATGAGAGCACGAGAAGAGAAGAGGACGTCAAAAGGGAACCAATCCGAGTGAATGATACTGCACTTCACTAAGACTGGACACATGACACAACTTGACATGGATTGATAGCCGTTTACGACATACATTATTTTCAGTGTAATACACAATCAACACACAATCTGTATTCATTGATTATACATGTGTGTTTGTGACAGTGATAGAACCACTGTACGGAACCTTTGCTAAAGGGAAGTCTGCCTCACCAATGGGAAAATCTACCCTGGCAATTTTCCCACTTCCCAGCCTTCCTCCCTGCTACACCAACCATAGGAGCCTCGTTCATTTCTCCGTGTTCACCTCTCTGTCACCCCTTCACCGCAACCTGAGCTTAAGCCGCATTCCTTTAACCAAAGTCAATATAATACCTTGTAAAAAAAAACGTCTTGTCTTCGAATTGAAACCAAAGCCCCCGTTGAGCATCTCAGGCTTATGGTTGATTAAAGACCAGGGCGAGGGGCGCCGGACATCCCCTAAGCCCAGAGATAGGCCTCTCACTGTGGGGTGGTGGGAGAGAGGGCCAGGTCCACGCTGGGGAAGCAGGCTAGGACAACAACACTCCACAGCTCCCAACTCAAACATAACAACGGTGTGAGTGAGAGACTATAGGAATATGATAAGGAACAACACTACGTAGTGTGGAGGCACCAAGGAAGTCTTCTCTTACATCTGTCCCTCTGACCGACCTCCTTGTCCCTTGCTGTGTGTGTACATACACTGAATGTGCAAAACATTAAGAACACCTTCCTAATATTGAGTTGCACCCCCCCCCCCCCCCCATCCTTTTGCCCTCAGAACAGCCTCAATTCGTCAAGGCATTGACTCTACAAGGTGTTCCACAGGGATGCTGGCCCATGTGCTTCCCACAGTTGTGTCAAGTTGGCTGGATGTCCTTTGAGCGGTGAACCATTCTTAATACACAGGGGAAACTGTTGAGTGTGAAAAACCCAGCAGCGTGGCAGTTCTTGACCAACTAAAACCAGTGCACCTGGCACCTACTACCATACGCCGTTCAAAGTCAAGTGTATGAGAGGCCTGATCTGGTGTCAACCTGTGTTCTCTCTCTATCCCACGTACAGTACTGAGCGTCACATGACCTCCATGCAGACATTCCATCCCCTCCCTTTCTCCTCTTTGGTGAGTGTCAATACATGTCTATTCCAGGGTCCTCTGAGGACATAGAGCAGCCCTCTATATACAATTTACACTACTTGCATGCAGTAGAGAGATGTTGGTTCTAGTTCTGGTCTACCATACCCCCGTTCAAAGCCACTTAAATATTTTGTGTTGCCCATTCACCCTTTGAATGGCACATATACACAATACATCCATGTCTCAATGGTCTCAAAACTTAAAAATCCTTCTTTAACCTGTCTCCTCCACTTCATCAACACTGATTGAAGTGGATTTAACAAGTGACACCAATAAGGGATCATAGCTTTCACCTGGAATCAGCTGGTCAGTCTGTCAGGGAAAGAGTAGGTGTTCTTAATGTTTTGTCCACTCAGTGTATGTCTTCAAGCTATAGTTGCACAACTCAAAATATTGAATCAACATTTCTAGGGCTGGTTTGATTGAATCCAACCCCATCTTGGTAGCCCCCGGTTACCCAGTCTCCCACACTCACCTTTGCCTTCTTCTCCTGCTGTTTCCTCAGCCCCTGAGTTCGAGGGAGAAAAGACAAGAATTATTCAGACCGAAGGCACCATATGGGTCTTCATGGTGACTCACACAGCCCTGTTGATGGGTGACTTGTGACAAAACAGAGATAAAGTGAATTAGTCTAACTGAGGAGTGCTTTAAAAAAAAATCTCTGTCTATCAACTCTTTCTCCCTCCTTGTCTCTATCTCTGACATTGCCCAACACGCTGGGCAGGCAGCAGCAGATTAGCAGACGGGGGTGTTGCGGACAGAGAGAGGGAGACAGAGGCAGTGAGGTGTAAGACAGGGGGTGAAGAGGATATGGAGCGGCTGACTGCTAAGTGCCATGTGCTGCGCCTGGCCCTGGACTGCTCTGACATTCAGACATTCACAGCCTTTATTAAATCTCCTCAGAGGATAGGAAGGTCGCGACAGATCAAAGAAGAAGGTAAAGCCCAGTGGAAAGAAACAGACCTGGGTTCAAACACTATTTGAATACATTTCAACATACTTTATCTGGGCTTGATTGAGCTTGCCTGGCACAATAGAACCAATAGAATAGTCGGGAAAATACAAACCCTGCCCGTCTGGCACTCCAGGCAGACCGAAGCAAACGCTAAACGTATTTGAAAAATCTCGAGTAGTATTTGGACCCAGGTCTGGGAGGATACATAGAGGAGGGGAAAGAGAAACGCTCAGCTTGGTCAACAGAGATTAGAGAGCGCTAAGCAAGGTAGGCACACAGTGTGATACTTCTATCGTCTCAATGAAAATGAAAGAGGGAGAAAGCAAAAGAAGGGAATGAACTACGACTGGTCTATTCTGACCCACAACCAGATGCTTTTCATCAAAACAACGTCATTTCCACTCAATCAAATATCTTGGAGGGATGTTGTGACAAAAGCTCTACGTCTCTGAATAGCCAATATTGCACATGCATTATGTAGGCTAGGCAAGCAGGAAGCTCTGCTCAATTAAATATACAGTATTGTGGTGTGCTGTTGAAGAAATGGTGCCAACTGTCCTTATACCAATACAAAGAACACCGTATATCATGGGAGGGCATCCGTTTCATTTGAAAGAAAAACCTTCAAAACGTTCTCCTCATATTCCACAACAAAATCCAAGTTGACAGAAAAATGTGTGACTATAAACAATGTAATGTTGAGGACTAAACTTCATATTTGATGCATCGAGACAGAACCCAGTAAAAACACAATAATCAATACCGGTCTTTTATTTGTTGCTGTTGACTGTACCGGCTGTTGAAATGTCAGAGTAGTTTGTCAGAAGGTTACATTCCTAGTGAACTAATGGACAACATTCCCTCCAGAGAAACAAATTGACTGACTGTCAGGCTGCATCTCCAAGGTAATTAGTTCCAGTTGACGGTTTCTGAGAGTTGCTCCAGACTGCAGTAAGAGACAACAGCAGGCCAATAACAGTCTCATTCAGATGTAACATTTAACTCACTTTTAACGTCTCAATAGTGGAGGATTCCTCTCTCCATCTCCTCTTATCCATCTACAGCACACAGAGCCGAGAACCCAGTAGAGAGGTAGTGAACTTTGCTCTTTCCTCAGTTCTTTCACATCAGCCCACAGAGATATTGGAGAGATGAATTGAAGAGAGGAGGCCGCCGCCACTTCAGACTTGAGTTTCATCCAAGTACACCTCACAATCCAATACTACCCTTATGCGCAAAATAGGTTAAAATAACGTTGAAGAGATGTCTTTTGGATGCCTTCCAATATCACTGATGAAAATGACACAGGCTCGGAGGCTCTCACCTCTGTGGAGCGCTAACAGGCTGACTCACCTATTAGAGAGAGGAGACCCAGCAGGACGACCCAGAGCAGCATTGAGACACAAAGACGAGGCATGGTTTTACACTGTGGTAGGCCGCACAAAGACAGAAACACAACCACAAACTGTGAGAAATTGTCACAGCTTTTACCCCCCCCCACATGGTTTTGTTTGTTCTCTAACATCTTAAGGTTTCTCTTGGGGAGAGGAGTTGTGTCAGAGAACAGAAGGACACAACAAAGAATGTTTGAATCAAGTAAGAAGACTAAGAGCTACATGTAACATTTGAAGGTACATTTCAGATTTTGCAGCAGGTGCAATGTTGACATTTTCCACCCCAGTAAACAGACAAAACACCCAAAACAAAATCAATAAAGAATATTAATTTACACTGATACAGGTACCTGGTGCTGGATCCGGGCTCTTGGTCCTTTTGCTCTGTGTGTGTGTGTGTATGTCCAGATATACCCAGACTCTAGATGGGAGGACAGATACAGTAAACAGAACTGTCCAGGATATGTTGGTCCTTCACACTTCAGATCCACATGCCATACCTTAACTCCGAACCAACCGCCCTGTCTTTCCTACCCAGTCTCCACTTCTCACACCTGAAGCAGACATGTCAACGGACTGAAAGGCTTCCTTTGTGGACGAAGGGGAGACGGAGGAGAAGAGGGAGCAGGGGAATGTCAACACTCTCTTACCCCTCACCAACTAGGTCCGATGCAGACAGATTGTACCCATCTAGATAACTTACCATTGCTTATGCTCCTGAGCATGGCAATCGTGTACTGTTGCAGAAAATATGATGGCTGTTAAATTTGTACATTCATTTAATAAAACACAATCATCAATCATCCTTTCACGTACAGTAAAACGTTCGATCAATACCTGCACATCTTGATCTTGAAAGTGACAAAAGTTCATAACCTACATTGATTTTGTAACCCCCATTAGAAAATGTATGCAATTTGTGACGGTGGATAAAAGCATCTGCTAAATGGCATTCATTATAATATTCTAAAAGACACACTATACAAACACTACATGGTCTTTCACATATTGTAACTGGGAGCCAAGGATTGTGTTCTCTCTTGGTTCCCCTTTATGTACGTCTCCACTGCCTCAACCACAGACGACCACAACGGGGGCCTCAAATACAGTCCACATTTACCTCCGTTTGTCCCTGAGGAGTTCTACAGGAGCATTACGTCTCGGCAACACCTGTACTGGATCTGGCTAGCTAAACTCAGCAAAAAAAGAAGCGTCCCTTTTTCAAGACCCTGTCTTTCAAAGATAATTTGTAAAAATCAGAATAACTTCACAGATCTTCATTGTAAAGGGTTTAAACACTGTTTCCCATGCTTGTTCAATGAACCATAAACAATTAATGAACATGCACCGGTGGAACGGTCGTTAAGACACTAACAGCTTACAGACGGTAGGCAATTAAGGTCAGAGTTATGAAAACTTAGGACACTAAAGAGGCCTTTCTACTGACTGAAAAACACCAAAAGAAAGATGCCCAGGGTCCCTGCTCATCTGCGTGAACATGCCTTAGTCATGCTGCAAGGAGGCATGAGGAGTGCAGATGTAGCCAGGGCAATAAACTGCCATGTCCGTACTGTGAGACACCTAAGACATAGCTACAGGGAGACAGGACGGACAGCTGATCATCCTCACAGTGGCAGACCACGTGTAACAACACCTGCACAAGATCGGTACATCTGAACATCACACCTGCGGGACAGGTACAGGATGGCAATCCCTCCATCAGTGCTCAGACGGTCCGCAATAAGCTGAGAGAGGCTGGACTGAGGGCTTGTAGGCCTGTTGTAAGGCAGGTCCTCACCAGACATCACCGGCAACAACGTCGCCTGTGGGCACAAACCCACTGTCGCTGAACCACAGGACTGGCAAAAAGTGCTCTTCACTGACGAGTTGCAGTTTTGTCTCACTAGGGGTGATGGTCGGATTCACGTTCATCGTCGAAGGAATGAGCTTTAAACCGAGGCCTGTACTCTGGCCTATTACCTAAATAATCCACTACTTTTGACCAGGGCCCATAGGGTGCCATTTGGGACAAACAATACACCCCCCCCCCCCCCCCCAGATCTCATGCCGTATCAGGATTAAGGAGACACATTCCAAACGATCTGACAAGACGTAAAGGAAGCAAGCACTTTTGTGGTTGCCGAAGCTCTTGCATCAGGATGGGCCTTCAGGTCCTGAAATGATGAAATCCTACCTACAGTAACATTGCCATCTGTTGGTGGAAGATGGTAAATACAGAAATGCAATTTGAATGTATTCGAATTTAAGAAGATTGAACAATCTTTTAAAAAGGCGAACGGGAATAAAATGACACACTGCAGACAAATGTGCAACCAGAAAGCTTATTTTGGAAAAACTTTTAATTGAACAAAAGTATTTCATTCCTCAGTCACCACACCGTCTTGGAGTACAGTACCTTTAAGCTGTATCTAATTTCATATAATATTCACCTTATTCTTCTTTTTAAATATACATACACAGCTGAAAACAAGATTTAAATAACAGTGCTCAGTAACATTAAGACAGTTTTTCTTTTTAAAAAGCAGGAAACAAATGTTGAACAGACTTTCATTGGCAAACAGACAACCCAACAAAACGTTTTCCTATCGCTCTTGAATCCCCGTCCTCGGACAGCGACGTTTTCACTCGGACGTTGAGGAAAGCGGTCGATTCGAAGAGAACGTTCAAGCGAACATTTGAGCAGTGGGTGTGGCACATGGTCGGTTGGTATACATCCACCGACATTCGACGCAGCTTACTGACAGTGTCCATTCCACAATACACCTACAGAGGGCGCCCTTTCCTTATCAGTTAAATACAGTACCATTTGAGGTGCCTTTCTTTCTGGTACAAGTCTTTATGGAAACGTAATACTACTTTCTGCAAACGACGGGTCGCTCGATAACGACAGACGAAGCAACAACACCTACTGGAGACAAGCAAAAAGAGAAGAGCTGTCTCTCCTCCTGTTTGTTTCCCCCCAGAAATTCAAAAGGTCTCCAGTGATAATGTGATGTCAATGTCAACACATTAAATATTCACGTTCATGGTGTTATGTAGCTGTTGTGAAGGAACCTTTGACTGTAAATCCCCATCCGTGCTCACTCCAAAAACCTAGAGGCACCGGCAGGGCTTTACTAGGAGGTGGAGTTGTCAGCCAAGGCGAAGAGCAGATGCTTACAGACGGTCCCTTAGTGAAGGCGTTCTCTGGACACTTCTGGACAGGACTCAATGTCATTATTCTGAAAGGAATCTGAGCTACGATGGCCAATATGTACCATTTGAGTCTCTCTCCGTGCTAACTGTTTACTGTTGAGTTTATGGTGACTGGTAGCTCCTGTATTGAAGGGGCATGGGCAGACCTGTGGATATTGCTGTGCTCAATCAGTCAGTGGAAAGTCTAGTAATAAGGCTTGTTGTTAGGCCAGGCCGAGCACCGGGGTCCGGAGTGTGTGTGTGTGTGTGAGTGTGTGTGTATGCAAATGTATGCGAGCATGTGTGTGTGTCTGTGTGTGTGTGTGGGTGTGTGTGGTCACAGCAACGGTTTGACCAGGTAGAGTTTGTCTCCATGTTCGCTGGTGAAGATCGGGGCTTTCTTGTAGTGCTCCACCAGCTCGTCCATGCTGCTGAAGCGTCTCTGGCCGATACAGTAGACCCCCTCCGCCAGCGCAACCTTGAAGTGCTTGTTCTTTCCCATCGCCTTAAGGGACACGGAGAAATCACTGGGCTGGGAGAGAGAGAGCGAGAGATAAGAAATGGATGATCATTGCCATGGAGTTTCATTCTTAAGCCACTAGAGGGGGCTATAGATCTACTGCAAAGTCCACCCATCCCATTGAATTAATGCAGTTTCCCTCAAGACAGCTTTCCCAATAAAAACAGCTCAAAACACAGTATGATAAGGCTATTGTAAACCATAGAGTACATTATTATATACATAACCAGGAACACAAATCAACTGTTCTCCCCCCATTTCCACCAATCACAATTCTCTCTCGACCACTCACCGATGATTCACTGTCTCTGACCAGGAAGTCTCCCTGACCTCCTCTCTCGTTGAGCGCACACTCTGCCTGATGCCTGGTCACTCCCCCATAGTACCAGTCCTTCCCGGCAAACTTTCCCACGCGGGCCGGCCCTGTGTAGTTGATCTGGGGCGAGTGGGGGCCCGAGCCCATCCCACCCCCGGGGGCCGGATCGTCGCTAAGGATAACCACATAGTTCTTTGGCACCAGGCCCACCTGTCCACGGGCGCTCCGACACCGCCACCACTCAGGGTCGTTCTCCGGTTTCTCCAGCACCTCCATCACCTCGCCCTTTTCAAAGTTCAGCTCCTCGTCTGTCACAGAGCTGAAAGGGTACAGCGTCTGGACAGTGTGGAGCGCCCTGGTGGTCCCGTTGATCACCCCTCCCGACCCTGCCCCCTGTCCTGGGTAACCTCCGCTTAGGTCCCCCGAGGCAGCCTCCTCCTCCCCCTCCTCCAGGACATAGTTAGAGGGGAACCAGCCTACCTGACCTTCAGAACTCCCTCGCCACCAGCCGTCGCTACACTTCTCCATGACAATGACCCTTGACCCCTTCACCAGTGTCAGCTCGTCTTCCCGCTCCGCCGCGTAGGCGAACTTGACCAGGGCTGGGATGCTGAGGTCGTAGATACGCTCGGCGCTGCTACCTCCGCCACCATTGGACGGGTACTCTGCGTCCGTGCTGGGCGTTGGCGAGGCATCGCGGGCACTCGTCTTCCTCTTCGTCTTCCCCAGGCCTTAGAGGGAGAGAGAGAGAGAGAAATAACTTAGTACAATAGACAATAAATATTTATACCACAAATTGAAGATCTCAGCAGTAGCTCCACATCAGAGCAGAATAACATAGCAAAAAGTCCCCCTTCAACATATTAGCTTAAAAGTCCTGAGGCTAGAGTGTAGTACATCTAGAGAAAATGGCTCCAAACAGAAAGCCCTACGTGGTCATTGAGATTGAGCAGGCAGCTACGCTACTCAAAAAACAGCCTGCAAGTGAAGTGCAGCAGCAAGCTGAGTTAATTAGCTCCTAGTACTGATGGTAGAGGACGGTCCGTGGTTAGGAGGTCACCACCTCTCTCTGAGGCAAACACTGAGGCAAACACTTCAGGTAGAGTTAGGGGGGAGTGAGGGGTTCTGGGTAATTAGTGCCGGAAGGAAACTGGAGGTAAGGCCAGAGGAGAGACAAGGGGGGTTCTGGGTATTGACAGGCGATGTTAATTCCTCTCAGGCAGCTACTGACCAGACCACTGTGCAGGAAGGCTGTTTAGGAGACAGGAAACGCAGATCAGATGACACTGAGGTGGTCGGGAGGGTGGACATGGACTGCATCCAAAATGGCACCCTATTCCCTACATAGTGCACTACTTCTGACCAGAGCCCTATGGGGCTCGGTCAAAACACAGGGCTCTGGTCAAAAGTATTGCAATATGTAGGGAATAAGGTGCCATTTGTTCTGTTGGCTCTCTCGCTGGAAAATATTGACCTTTAACCTCTTTCAATAACAACCCCCCAAACCGGTCCCCCACTGTAAACTACTCCCGGAAAAATAGACTACTCCTTTCACTTTAGACTCTCAATCCCTCTAACTCGCTCTCTGAACATTTACACATTTATTTAAGACAATATAGAGAATCACTAATGCAAGCAGAAGGAAGAGGATCATTGCCATTGAAAGCCTAGTGTCAGAGAGAATGAACCTCAACCCTCTCAGCCAGGTAGGGGAGCACTCCGAAAGGTCACAAACAACCCTTTTCCTCCATCTCCCCCATCTCTTCCTCCACCCCCCCCCCCCCCTCTTCATCCTCCACCACTCCCCATCTCATGCATGAAACAAGGCGGCTTTCTGACCTTCTGTGTTCTTGACGCTTAACTGGCCTTCTGCTCTGACGGAGCACGCAGCCAACCAAGGAGGGTCTTTGTTGTGAGTGTACAGCAACGTTCTTAGCAGACTTACAAGAGCACGCAAACCTGGAGATGAGATGGGCTGCACACGGGTTTGTAATAAGCAGGCACGCACACAGAGACATACACTTGTATTCAAATGTGGAACTCATCTCACAATTACAAACACACCTGCTCACGGGAAGCATCACATAGCTTGCACATGCCCAGTTACACGCAACACAGATAACATGATGACACAAAGCCGGTGGGACCAAAAAAACATGATTAAATCATAGACCTGCTCTCGGGTCTCCTGTAATAGTACTGCCCTCGTGAAAAGAGGAGACGATGTATATGACGAGATCTCCTCTCTGCCCAGAAAGTTACCATTCACACGCTCTGCAAGCGCTAGATTGTTAAAATACATGTCACTGACTAAAAACGCCTTGCCTGCAACTATCGTCATTTACTCCCGTTACGCCCGGTATGTACTTCCAAATAAATTACTAAATAAACATTTACAAGGAACCGAAAACATTTCAATGTATTGTTTTGGTCTGGAAGAGGCTCCTTTGTCCTGATACTGGTTCAATCATAGACTAGCCTAGATCCTACAGTACATACTGAGAAACACACACACGCCGGACACGCATATATGGAGACGAACAGCATGACGGACCGACTGAGTCAAATAAGACCCACAACAAACGGAATAATACACCCTCAGAGTTAAAATGACGAGAAGCCCTCGTCTCCATGAATCAGCCTCCATCATGACACAGAAAGGCCAGTGGCAGCGTCACACGGAAAACTGGGGTAAGAAGCTGCTTCTGTTTCAGCCTGGGGGGGGAAAGGGAGCGATTTGGGAAACGGTGACCTTGAGAGGTGGGTGGGGGACGAAGGATGGTGAAATACCATCACTTAGCCCCTGTCACAACTATCCCCCATCAACAGGCCATTCCACCCCTCACACAACAAACTGTGAGGAGGAGGCACGGTCACTATTTATAGCTTTCACAGAAATAAAGGAAAAAGCTAACATTCGCTTTACATACTGGGCTGTTGTTTTACATGGTAGGGCCGATGGCATTTCAAGGGTTGTAGAGCAAGTGGCAGGCAGGGAGATTGGCATTTAAACACACACGCTTGTCTATGAACACACACAACCTTTTCTATGAACACACACACAACAAGAGATGACACACACACATTCCTTCCTTGGCAAACTGACAGCTGATCCATGACTTTCATGCTCATTCCTCTGCAGCATTCCTCTGCAGCATGCAACAACAAACGAGGTACTCTGTGTTGCGCTCACACACCACAACAGTAACGACACGCTAACTCACAGTCGCCCCCACTAAGGTTTGGTGGGTTATGTTTCAGAGGACGCATGACTTGACCTTCGCCTCCTGAGTCAGTTGGAGTTGCAGCGATAAGACAAGATCGAAATTGGGGGTAAAATACAAAAAAATAAAGTCATCCATTCAACTGGGCCCTCACCAAGTCATCCATTCAACTGGGCCCTCACCAAGTCATCCATTCAATTGGGCCCTCACCAAGTCATCCATTCTACTGGGCCCTCACCAAGTCATCCATTCAACTGGGCCCTCACCAAGTCATCCATTCAACTGGGCCCTCACCAAGTCATCCATTCAACTGGGCCCTCACCAAGTCATCCATTCTACTGGGCCCTCACCAAGTCATCCATTCAACTGGGCCCTCACCAAGTCATCCATCCAACTGGGCCCACACGAAGTCATCCATTCAACTGGGCCCACACGAAGTCATCCATCCAACTAGGCCCTCACCAAGTCATCCAACCCACCAGGCCCGAGGCGAGTCACAGTGTGGACCCATAAAGCTGACTCGTCGATGCTTAACGATACGCTCTTAATTTACGCTGATGAAGGAGAACAGGCCAGGCACAACCCCATCCAGCTCGCTGCAGGGAAGCAATGTGGAGGACCTGGGGACAACTGTTCAATGTAGCACAATGGTGATTGCAGAGTAACACTAATCATGTATGGCTACTGCAGTGGTACTGGAGGAGTGAGAATAGAAAGTAATTTGATGAGAAGTGAATGCCAAGCTATTCAGTATCAATCCCAGATATAGGCCCATTTCATGGGCTGACAAATGGAACAGGCCGTGCTTAGTCAGAATGTTCTCTTTGCAATATAAAACTGATGGTCTCCAATAATAGATAATAGCATGGTGGGCGGTGGACCAATTAAGTAGCAGTGTGATCCATAAGAAGAATGTGAGTCCAGGTGGCACTTAGTGTCCATGAAAGCAGCGATGCTCTCTTCCGCTCTCTCCCAGTCTGTCTCGCTCTTTTCACTCGCTCCCTCTTCTCTCTCCTACCTCCTCCTCCAACGATGTCTCGCTCTCCCTCCCTCCTCCCACTCTGTCTCTCTCTCCCCCTCCTTCCTCTCTCTCCCGATGAGACACTTCACTTAAGGTGTGGTATGAGACCAATGAATCACTTGCCAACAACTTTTGCTTTATTCAATTTTCATAAAGCTGATTTTCTTCTCCATGCCTCGGTCTGAAATTGAATTTCCAGCACAAGGAGGATATACTGTAAACGAATACCTAGGCTATTTCTACCTATATCTACCCCACAATCACTGCTGAATAACAGAGTAAGATGATTATCTGATGTTTGACGGGAACTCATTTGATCTAAATGGCGTTTTTTTCTGGATGATAGCTGGGAAAGCTGTGTGGGTGTACTTAGAGGAAGAGAGGGATGGAGGAAGATGGAGAGGAAGATAGTGTGGTAGGATGGAGGGAGTAGAGGAGGCGAGAGTGCTCGTCTCCCAGACAATACTCTAATCGTTTAACTCTACACCCCTCTACAGCTCCCCATCGCTCTCTGTCACTTGTCAAATCGAGCCTTAGTCGTTCTTGTCTGAGCAGCCATTTCTCGGTCTGTTCTACTGTCCTCAGATCGCCCATCACAGACTCAATTCCCTTGACAACTCTCTTCAATCAGATAGGAAGAAACTTCAGCAGTATCAGCACCTGGCTCGGAGTAAGCCGAGCACCACTTTTTGTCAAACGCATTTCACAAGTTCCGGACAAACACAACGTGGTTTGATCTTTATATCAGGACTGCAATACGATCAGCTTGAAAATACACACTTTCAAAACGCTAACATTTAGCACTGACCAGCAACCCTCTGGTTAACTAGAAGACACATCGTCTCCCCTACCTGAGCAGCATACTAAATTGGGCCACTGAAGTTGTAAGCAAAGACAACGTGACCATATACATCGCATGGCAACAAATCAATCCGTAACAACAATGTCCAACTGCCAGCCCTGAGTGGTTGAACAGCGTATTGACAGAGCCAGTGACCTATAGCTTTTACAGTGGCCTGAACACCACCCTCATTACGATGACATTATGAGAGAGAAAACATCAAATCAAATGGAAGTAGCACACCAGAATGAGGTCTGCAGAGTGCCAAGATTCATAAAGAATGTAGTTAATCAAGAGGAAAGGCCTCTTAACCACCTTGTTTACAGAGTCACTGATAAGCAAGAGTAATTTCTTAAAAATATCTTCAACAGACAACTGTACTTGGAGGGTTAATTTAAACACAATTAAATCCACTTGACTGCCTTATGTCAGCCAATTTTAATTAGCCTCATCTTCGACAAACATTATTTATTCGTCATTATGAACTGGGTGGTTCAAGCCCTGGATGCTGATTGGCCGACAGCCGTCGTATATCGGACTCACACCACGGGTATGACAAGACATTTCTTTTTACTGTTCTAATTACGTTGGTAACCAGTTTATAAAAGCAATAAGGCACCTCGACGGGTTGTGGTATATGACCAATATACCACGGCTAAGGGCTGCATCCAGGCACTCTGCGTCATGCTTAAGAACAGCCCTTAGCTGTGGTATATTGGCCATATACCAGACCCCCTCGGGCCTTATTGGTTCATTACCCAACTCATGTTTGTTTAATGTCATGATTATTCAATAGCCCGTAAAGAAACATTAAGATAGATTATAGTTTTAGTTGTTTTGAATGGTTCCTGTTGGCAAGACTGTCTGTGTCCCAAATAGCACCCTATTCACTATATAGTGCACTACTTTTGACCTGAGCTCTGGTTTAAAAAAAGTAGTGCACTATATAGGGAACAGGGTGCCTATTTCTGATGCACCCAATGTGAACTGTTCCATTGAGATGAACTGAGGACATTGAGTTGAGTTTCATCCTAGCTGGGTTGGCACCAGGTCATTCTCTGTGGGAAGGTGAACGGAGCCAACGTTTCCACAGGCAGAGCATTATACTGACTGGCACCCAATGGAGAGCTAAGAACACACTGGAAGCGTATCAGTAGACCCAGCTCCAACACAGAAACGGAGGTCATTTCAATCACTACATAGGGCTGCAGTTGTGTTGGCAATTATAACACCTCAGTGGTTAGAGATGATTATGTACTGGACAAACCTGATTACTTAGGATGGAACGAACACACACACACACACACACACACACACACACACACACACACACACACACACACACACACACACACACACACACACACACACACACACACACACACACACACACACACACACACACAGCTTTATGACTAAATAAACATAGAAAATAAGTAGGCCTACACTAGATAGGATTCAAATCAACTGGTGACTGAAGCAAATATTGTCTCTCAGGTGATTCCAGTGAAAACATCGCATAACACCTGCCTTGGAGAAGGCATTACGTGTCACTGGTTGAAGTAACCCTGGTAATAACCAATCAGAAAACAGATGGAGGTCCAGCCACACACATACAGGGGTTGTCCTTGGAGGAAGCCAAGGTTGTAGCAGGTGGCTGGAGATGATTGGTTTATGGTCTGACATTTCTACTCATCCCCATTGGGAATGCAACCCATTCAATACAACAAGAACATAGCAGTCAGCAAGTTCACGTGTGTGTGTTCAAGGCGTGTGTGCGTTTAAGCGTATGTTTAAGCGTGTGTCCGCATTAGGAATCACGGTGTACAGTACGTAAGCCTGATGGTATTTGAGTGTGAGGAATGCACAAAGCCGTAACACTCGCCTCCCACCTCACAGCACTTCATCTGCCTCCATCTCATAGAGAGAGAACACTCAATAACTATTCCAGCTATGCTCCTGTGATCTCGCTTTGTGTGTGTGTGTGTGTGTGTGTGTGTGTGTGTGTGTGTGTGTGTGTGTGTGTGTGTGTGTGTGTGTGTGTGTGTGTGTGTGTGTGTGTGTGTGTGTGTGTGTGTGTGTGTGTGTGTGTGTGTGTGTGTGTGTGTGTGTGTGTGGCGTGCATGCAAAGCCAAAAAGCTCTTTGTCTCACTACAGGCCTGACAACATTATTTCAGTGCTCTCAGCGCTCTGGGCCCAGAGAACAAAGAGAGCTGTAGTGGATATAGAGTTCCCCCTTTAAACAGTGTCTCCAGGGTTACATTAATTGATCAATAGTTGGATTGATAGGGAAGAGTATGTGTCACTGTTAGCAGCTTAAATCACCCTCAGGTTGCTCACGATTTATACAACGGGAGGCTCTAATCTTGGACGCTGATTGGTTAAAACCGCATTCCAATGCCAATTTACACTGTTCAATCTCACTGCGCAATCTACTGTCTCATCAGCCCAGCCAGACCACTTATAAACTTGATCTCCACTGTAAAAAGCATCTAGACATTATCTCCCATTTCTTTCAGAATAGCAATAGGTTTTCAATAGCGGAGATTTGTATTTGAACTTGCTGTCTGTCTCTCTGACATTTGCAACATTGTTTCAATATTGACATTTGATCTCCAGCTGTCCCGTAGTAATGAACATGTCGGGCTCGGGAGTCAGGACAAGACAGACAGGCAGCTTTTCTCAGCCAGTCGAAATCATGAATCAGCATCATTTTTATAGACATATACAAAGAAATGTCAACAGAGAACAGGTCAAACGAAACGTAGTGCCGCTAGTTTGCAGACTTTCCAGCTTCAGTTTGAAGCGATTGTGTTAGCTGTGTTGTTGGTTAGCTCCTCTGAACTACAGTGTCCTGACGAGAGAGCACATGTTCTATGCCAGGCGAAATTGTGCATCATTAGATCATTGTTATGGATGTACCCAAATAAATGTCACTAGAAAACAGCTTAAACAAACGCAAATGCAGCTACTTCGCTGTTATTCTGGATGCACTGTTTGACGTGACTGTAAGTTAGCCGTAGTTGGCTAGCTAGCAAGGAAGGGATAAGAACATTGTAGCTAGTATGGCAATGGAACATTTAGAACCAAAAACTGGGTCTCTCTCTGTGTGTATGTGTGTGTGTGTGTGTGTGTGTGTGTGTGTGTGTGTGTGTGTGTGTGTGTGTGTGTGTGTGTGTGTGTGTGTGTGTGTGTGTGTGTGTGTGTGTGTGTGTGTGTGTGTGTGTGTGTGTGTGTGTGTGTGTGTGTGTGTGTGTGTGTGCGTGCGCGCGCGCACGCACTGGGAACAGACAAACTGCAGGTTTTTAATTGCATTGACTGTCAAGACCTCTGACAACTAGGCAAAGTAGTGGGAGAAATCCTCTTGGCTAGTTATCCTAATCTTTCAGTTAGACGTCTCATCTATCTTGTGCATTTCTGATGCAAGCGTCTATTCTTCACTGATAACATTGGATGGCAAGGTTCCGTCTCATCACAACGTCAGTTCCTATTGCCTCGTATCACTCTTGAGTGTCGACCATTAAAATAAAATGAAAATAATGAAAATTGCATTATCTTGCCTTTTCGCGCCATTGGAAATCCTCTCCAATTCTCTGTGAGTATGAACATCTTAGTTTCTACCAACGGAGATTAATTCATTAGCCTAATAAGGGTGAGAGTTCTACCCTATTATTCCACAGTGAGAATTACCAGAGATCAGCTAATCCTAGAAAACCCCTGCACTTCATATTGAATTAGTCCTTACCTCCTCTGACCTTGGAAGAAGATGCTTCAATGCCTGAACAAAAGCTGCTTCAATACCGGAATTTCTCCTCATCGATCACACCAGCTTTCCCTTGCCTGATAACGAATAGCCTAAGGGATGCCTTACAAAACAAAAGTCTCCTGTATTAAACATACTGTTTACAAATCACCATCCTTGAGAAATCATTGCTAACCGGAGAGTGTAAGTGCGTGAGGTAGTCAAGCATTTAACAGTGTTTCATCCGCATGAATCACATGAGGTGAGACGCCTCTGTGGAGGCACACCTAGAAAACAGCAGAGAAGAAAACACACGCACACACACACACACACACTACTTAGCCCAATGTAGAGATTGTGTGTGCCACACCGCCTCTGTGCACCCCTAGAAAACACCAGAGAGATGCCCTGTCTTACGCACACGCATACACACACACACGCGCGCACGCACAAACACACATACACCCCCACACCCCCACACGCCCACACCCCCACACCCGTCCACCCCCCCACACCCCCACACGCCCACACGCCCACACCCCCACACCCCCACACCCCCACACACACACACCCGTCCACCCACCTACACACTTAACCCAACTCACCGAGTGTGTCTTTGATGTTTTTCACCAGCGAGGCCTTCTTTAAGCTGTTTTTCCTCTCCACATAGTTAGAGGGTACGTAGCCGGTCCGGTTGGAGGCGTTCCTCACCCTCCACCAGGTCTTACTGTCATCCAGGAGCCACAGCCGCTCGTTTTTCCGGATGTCAAGTTCCTGTTCCTGCTGAGCCGAGTAGTCCCACTTGGCTATAACGATCACCTCCTCCGTCATTTTTCATGGAGTCCTTCTGGAACAGAGAGAGACACAGAGAGAGACATACTGTTAGGCCAGGGTGGGGTTAACAGCAGGGCTGTGACCATGCCCTTATCACGATATTCTTTCCATGGCAAAAATTCTTTAAAAACGATGTATGTAAAATATTGTGAGCTATAGCTAGGACAATAAGTACATGTGACTCTGGATGACGACATGATGATGTTCGTTTACAATATTAGCTCTGTTTTCCTAAAGAAGTCAAATCCACTTTGTGTTTTGTTTCCTTGCCACGATACTAAGGAATCGTCCCTGCCCTAGTTAACAAGGCACTTAACACGCGAAAATGCACACACAGATGAACACCAGCAATACACACGCATTAATAAAATAATGAGGTGAGCCGTTTCCGTGCAACCCTAGAAAAACACGAAAGAGAGAGAGAACATGTTTCTCACACACACACGCACATACACTCTGAAGCCAATCTCAGAGGGATGGTGCCATCCACCACTATGGTCTGTGTGTGTCTCAGACTGACTGTGTGCAGGCCTTGTCTTGGCACTCGCGTGCCTGTTGTTGTAAGACATCTGGCAGAGCGGAGCCTCTCTGCCCTGTAATCCAGGTTGGCTGAGACCTACCTAGTGTGTGTGTGTGTGTGTGTGTGTGTGTGTGTGTGTGTGTGTGTGTGTGTGTGTGTGTGTGTGTGTGTGTGTGTGTGTGTGTGTGCGTAAATGAGTATGTGTGACACTCAGGACTCGAGGTAAGTAATCAAAGGAACCACTAAGCTGGGAGTTCACACTTTACTTCCAAACCACAGAAGAGCCTCTCCCTTTTACCAGCTTCTCTTATTCATCTTAAATGTACTGAATTATTCAGTGACACACTGAGCAGAGGACTGTTCTATGTTAAATGTGTCTATAAAACACGGCTTATGGAAAGAGGGAGGGAGGGAGGGAGGGAGTAGAGAAAGAGGAGGGAGTAGAGAAAGAGAAGGGAGTAGAGAAAGAGAGAGAGAGAGGGAGGGAGGTAAGGCAGCCAGCACCTGCAGGCCTAATAAGGAATAAATCAAACAGATCCAGGAGATAACTAGTGCTGCTGCACACTGGGGGTAAACAACACAAGGACTGGTGTCTATTCATGGAGAGGGAGGGAGGGAGGGAGGGAGGGAGGGAGGGAGGGAGGGAGGGGAGGGGAGGGAGGGGAGGGAGGGAGGGAGGGAGGGAGGGAGGGAGGGAGGGAGGGAGGGAGGGAGGGAGGGAGGGAGGGAGAAAAAAAACAAGAGTGAGATACCAAGATAGAGACATTAGGGACATGGGGGGGAGTAAAAGAGATGAGAAGTAGAAAAGAAGACAGTGAGAGAAAGAGAGAGAGTGAGAAAGAGAGAGAATGAGAAAGAGAGAGAGTGAGTGAGAAAGAGAGAGAGAAAGAGAGAGAGAAAGAGAGAGAGAGAGAGAGAAAAGAGAGAAAGAGAGAAAGAGAGAAAGAGAGAAAGAGAGAGAGAGAGAGAGAGAGAGAGAGAGAGAGAGAGAGAGAGAGAGAGAGAGAGACAGAGAGAGAGAGAGAGAGAGACAGAGAGAGAGAATATGGAGTGATCTCTTACTGGATGGTGTCTCCAGCAAGACTGTGTGGTGTCCGAGAGATATTGCAGTGACAGGCCGTTTTTCCTTCCAGGGCCAGTCAGAGGTGCGCTCCCACATCGTCCTGACACCCTCCACGGGGATGAGGCTGTGAGCCAGCCGGCACCGGAGTCCCCAGCCCTCTCACCCATCACCCTTCAGCGGGACGGCCTTGACAAGTCAGGGAGGGAGGGCTGGGGGGTTCCAGGCGCCAAGCAAAAATGATAATGCACACACCTCAGAGCTGCCACACTAACCACTGGCCACTTCTCCGCCTGACTGAGACCGCCTTATTCACAGTTCATACGGTCTTTCTTTTCAACTCGGAAGGACAGTTTCGCAGACCCAGATCAAACTCTTCGAATAAAAAGCACGCGTGCCTCGATTGAAAGTGCTCTTTAGTCTAAGAATAGGTTTAACCAGGGTCCAGGAAACAAGTATGTGGGCCTGCAAGAGTTGTGTCTTTACTGATTCGCTGTTATTTCTACAGCCCATTGAGTTCGATATGACTCAGTAAGGCTACAGTAAAGAACCTCAGTGACCCAGCAAGAGAAAGCCACTATTGTCTGAGAGTGATGATGTCACACTGCTGGAATTCTTTCCTCTCTCATCCATGACCGTAGGGCAGGAAGAGCCTGATAAAGGCTGTCAGTCTTCTCTCATCAACTGGCAGGGTTAAAGACACAAACAAGTGCATTATTTTCAAGCAGAAGTTGCTTTTGGGCCTAATGCTGAAAACAGATATGCAAATTGCAAAGCCGTAAAACATATTAACCTCAACGCATATTAAACCATCTTTATTGACTTTACAGTTTTAGTTCGTCAACTAGACTTCTGTCTGATTGTACCCTAAGCTCCTTTTCTTTAAAAGACCTTGTAGGTTTTATCCCAAGCATTGGATGATTCCGTGGGAAAGTCAACCTAAGCATATACAAATAAAGTTAGGCATTTCCAAACTAAATTACATTCACAATTATGCTTAAGGTCTATACGTTGCAGTTCACCATTTTTTTTTATACCAGTTTAAAGAGGAAATTGCATGAATTTTGACCATTACAGAGTAGGAGGCCAAGTCTCAAAAAACGTTTTTTACACTTTCGTATTTCATGGCTTTTAGAAAGGACTCACAGAGCTTGTTCTTCCACTCACAGCTGTCAACCAGTGTTAGTTATGGATATGAGGTGTTCATGAAGCAATACAGAACAAATGTAAGTGTCTTGAGTTTTGTTTGCGTGTTCTACTGTCTTGTAAATATATGACATTATCGCGATACTTAGGTGCCTATATGATTGTATTGCAAATTTCACAAATTCTATATGTATTGCGAGTCAATACTGTGATTTTATTGCGATTCCACGGTCCAAACATATTGTTCACCATATGTCTGCTGCAGACGGACAAGAGACAGGTAATGTAACGGTCATGAGAAAACAAGTTTGGCCCTCTATTTAAAAAAGAAGATGGAGAACAAGCTATGAAGGAAAAACATTTGGTTCAGATACAGTCAACTAGCGCAAAAGGAATATTGCGATAGTCAAAACGATACAATATATTGTCAAAAATATTCTCGATATGTAAGTGCATCAATTTTCCCCCATCGCTACTGATGTGATATCTTAGCTTCAGAAGCTTTTGCATTCACCAGATTTAGTGTGCTGGTTCTGAGAAGTATTCTTCAGACTTTTCCTGAAGCAATTGTTGATATCTTGAATAAATGTATGTGTTCTAGCTAAGATTCTCTTGCCAAATATATGCTGAAGTGAATTTCTCATACATGGCAGTACTGTTTTTTAGACAGAAAGATGAGAAGAGTATTTATCAACAATCTGTTAAAAGCCCTGGAGTGACTTTTCAACTGAAAGCACCCCAAAATATAAAGACTTCATTCAGTGTCCAGAAAAGTGGATTGGCAGTATCTTGGATACAAATCATATTGATAAAGAGAAAAAAAGATGATGTATTAGGTTCTGGTGCCTGGCCTTGTACACTATATTCAGACTGCCTGTAATTATACAATCATGATGTACCATGTACTAAACCTCAAAATGACAAACGCGTTAAGATAGATTTTGAGCCAAGAAATCTTTAAGATTTGAATGTCTCTATAAGACATCCATAACGGAGGGCGTAACATCCATAACGGAGGGCGTAACATCCATAACGGAGGGCGTAACATCCATAACGGAGGGCGTAACATCCATAACGGAGGGCGTAACATCCATAACGGAGGGCGTAACATCCGTAGCGGTCGTTTTCCCTCTCTAAAGTAATCATGTAAATGACAATCTTTTCAAAATGATCGTTATGGATAGCAATGGCTATCCGTGTTTTGACCTGAGACGTACAAACTCAGCTAGGTTGTCGTCTTGTTCCATCACCACTCCGCTCTGTTTGCTCACACCCTGTTCAGCTCGGTGTGCATTGGAACGCCAGCATGGTGCCGTGGTAAGTTCTTCAGGAGATATATCATATTTCATAAAAGGGAAATAGAACATTGCGCACACCTTAAATCAGTCAAAACAGTTATGGTAGAGTATAGGAATCTGACAACACGGAGAAATAACTATAATGCATTTTCTTCTCAGAAGATGGAGACAAGCTGTCCGAGGCTTATTCAGGAGGGTTTGGAAGATCGTGACCTGCTCTGGCATCTCAGAAGAGAACTGAGACAGAAGGTCAAGATCTCAGCCTCATCTAAACACACACACACACACACACACAGTGGTCTACAAAAATCACTATTTCTCATTGTGCATCTTATGTATATTGTGCATTTCCACAAATATAATACTGAACTGAGAGGAAGGTTAAGAAGGTATTATTTAAAGTTATTATTAAAGTCTTTAATAGATCATTAGGGCACAAAGCATGTATAAAAAAAGCATTATTATACCCAATAGCAGAGAGTGCTTATGGAGGTCAGGAGAGCAGAGATTACCCTAGAGGGGATAGGATCAGGAGGCTGAGGAGGACGTGGACCAGTTTTCAGTGTATTTGCATAAATGTGCAGCAGGGTCGGAGCTGCCTGTAGAGAGAGATTCCTAACGAGTTTAACCAGGCCCAATTTAGCCAATTCCTTCATCTCCATCTCACCTAGCTCTGTAATCCAATTTGAGGATCCTTTTCATTCGTCTGAGAACCAGGAGAGAAGGGGAGGAGAGGGGGAGACTAAGAGAAACATGGGGGGGTGAGAGAGAAGGTTGGGGTGAGTAATACAAATGGAGAGGGATAGAGAGGGGGCAGAAAGACAGAGAGGGAGAAAGAAAGAGTGATGTATTTCATTAGAGAAAGGAGGACAAGAGGACCAATGATGATCAATGTGAAGACCAGGAGAGCGACTGGAAGAGAGGCTCGTCACCATGCCACTGTATGACTCAGTATGAGAGCAGCAGAGTGCTATAAAGACAACCACCTCAAACGGGAAACCTGTATGACTCAGTATGAGAGCAGCAGAGTGCTATAAAGAAAACCACCTCAAACGGGAAACCTGTATGACTCAGTATGAGAGCAGCAGAGTGCTATAAAGACAACCACCTCAAACGGGAAACCTGTATGACTCAGTATGAGAGCAGCAGAGTGCTATAAAGACAACCACCTCAAACAGGAAACCTGTATGACTCAGTATGAGAGCAGCAGAGTGCTATAAAGACACCCACCTCAAACAGGAAACCTGTATGACTCAGTATGAGAGCAGCAGAGTGCTATAAAGACAACCACCTCAAACGGGAAACCTGTATGACTCAGTATGAGAGCAGCAGAGTGCTATAAAGACAACCACCTCAAACAGGAAACCTGTATGACTCAGTATGAGAGCAGCAGAGTGCTATAAAGACAACCACCTCAAACAGGAAACCTGTATGACTCAGTATGAGAGCAGCAGAGTGCTATAAAGACACCCACCTCAAACAGGAAACCTGTAGATCCAGACGGGGATGCAGTGCAGAGCTTCCAGTACGGACTGGATTAGAGGCTATAGGAGCAGGCAGTGCAGAGCTTCCAGTCACGACTGGATTAGAGGCTATAGGAGCAGGCAGTGCAGTTTCCAGTCCCGACTGAATTATAGGTTATAAAAGCAGGCAGAGCACACAGAGGCCCAGTAAGGCACAGAGGCTCAGCACAGTTCCCAGTGCCAGCTGTGCTCTCTGCTCCCCCTTCAACCCCCCCTGCTGGCTGGGTGGCATGTCTCAGCTCACCTAGGCCTAACCAGCCCTGACAGCAGGGACCACTGCCAGGGTACCATGTCATGCCATGCCAAGGGGAGGGCATGTGAGAAGTGTGGAACTAATAGACTAATTTTGTGTGTGTGTGTGTGTCAGGGTTTCTGTAAACCTGTAATAGCAAAAACAAAATACAAAAGCTGAAAAACAAAATTGGCACCAGCCAATTGTCCAGGAGAAGAAAAAATCCCATTGTGAAAGAATGGTTTTTATCCTATTGATTGATGTAAATACTAGTCGATGTAAATACATTTGACTGGTCATGCGTATTGGTCTATAGGTTCATTAGCATAATTTAGTGGTATTAAATTGGTGCGCGTGTACAGTATATTCGTTACGTATCTCATTTATTTCACGCGTACAGCATACAGAGTCTTTGAGCGGGAAATCTGTCAGACAGCGCGAGAGCTGCTGCTACAGCGTCTCAAAACAGCAAACGCACAGACAACGGAAGGCAGGCTTCTTCAGCACGTCACACACCACTTTGCAATGAACTGGAGGGAGTATGCATTTTGAAAACATATACTTAATTGTTTGAAACCTGAACGTTTTCCTACATATTATGAGGCATGCCTTACCTTGCTTTAAAGTAGCCTAGCCAAAATGTTGACCATATCCGTGGAGGCAATTATTTTATATAACTTTATTTAATTATCCAGTAGGCAAAGGCACAATCCTAGTCATTTTAGCAACCCATGCCAGTTGTTGCATGTTAGATCTCCCCTCTTCGAACGGATATTTTCATCTCTGTCACTTGAAACTGCTTGCACCTGTGGTGCGCTATTGACTGGTGTTTTCCCGCTATTTGCATTATGCTTTGTCACATTGCTGCGTTTATAATGTATAGAAATAATGGTTTATCAACATTTTAAGCTAAACGTTCTGATCTGTTGCATTTATGTCGCCTAGGCCTACTGGTTGTATGACTTTGGAATCTATCATCCCACAACTGTTCCTCCTTCTGAAAAGTACATGTGGACAATTACTCTAAAATCTTCAAAGTGCGCATCAGAATTTGGTGAGGACCGCACATTGTTGAATCCTGTCGAATCCTATAGACTTGCATGTTCTGTTAATGTGAATTACAATAATCTTAACGTGATTATGAGCACCGTGGGTGGACGCACCCAATGCATATGAGTCCGGTAAATTAAAACGCTGCAGGCCACATTTTCCTAACTGAAAACCCTGTTGTGTGTGACAGGAGACAGGTAGTCCCTAGGCTCCACTCTTTCACAACCACTACATGAACTACTCTGTCATTCTCTGATCTCTAATAGGTATCCTACAGCAACCAAGTCTGATGGGACACCTGAGGTGAAGTAGAGTCTTCAAGCACACCACTCCTCCCCATACAGTTATACAGACATTTTTAACCTATTTGAAACATCTGCTATTGAGCCACCCATCAACCCCTGCAGATAGCCTAGAAGCCAGCTAAGCTTCTCTGGGCCTCTCTCAACACAAGGATGAATAACTCATGTCCTTGAGGGCCAGAGTCTGCTACCTTTCCTTATTGCCTTTGAATGAGTGCTACATTTACACTTTGCCTGGGAGCAACAAAAAACAGGATTGTGGTCCTGGAGGACTGGAGTCTATTGCTGTGCCTCTGTCTGAACACCTGTTCTAACACTGCGCCTACAGCTAGAGTCTACACAGACCAGAAGGATGAGACATGCAGAGCCAGAGCTGAACACGGCAGTAGCCCGAAAGGCGGCTTCCATTTTTATTACAGCAACATAATGCTCAGAGCGTGGTGTACAGCAGCCAAAAACACTGCACTGGGGGGCAAAGAGAGGGATCATTCTACATCTGGAAAAGCGAGGGGGGGGGGGGGGGGATGATAGAAAGATGAAGAGAAAAATAGAGAAAAATATCCTCCATCCATAAATGTCCATTGAGCATGAGGGAAATGACATTTAGACAGGCTGAGTGTGCTGATGCCCAGACAGACAGAGTAATCCCCATCGTCATCATCGTAATAATAAATGCCCTTGGATATGTCAGCCTGGGATGTGATGAATTCATTTCTGCTCTGCTGTCCAGACTCTTCCACAATCCCGTTGAGGGATTGTGGACAATCCCGTTGAAGACGCAGATGGTTAAGCTAGCAGAATGTGTGTAGATTACAAAATCAACACATCTGACACAACAGTTAAAGTCAGAAGTTTACACACACCTTAGCCAAATACATTTAAACTCAGTTTTTCACAATTCCTGACATTTAATCCTAGTAAAAATTCCCTGTTTTAGGTCAGTTAGGATCACCACTTTATTTTAAGAATGTGAAATGTCAGAATAATAGTAGAGAGAATGATTTATTTCAGCTTTTATTTATTTCATCACATTCCCAGTTGGTCAGAAGTTTACATACACTCAATTAGTATTTGGTAGCATTGCCTTTAAAATTGTTTAACTTGGGTCAAACGTTTTGGGTAGCCTTCCACAAGCTTAAGTTGGGTGAATTTTGGCCCATTCCTCCTGACAGAGCTGGTGTAACTTAGTCAGGTTTGTAGGCCTCCTTGCTCACACACGCTTTTTCAGTTCTGCCCACAAATTGTCTATAGGATTGAGGTCAGGGCTTTGTGATGGCCACTCCAATACCTTGATTTTGTTGTCGTTAAGCTATTTTGCCACAACTTTGGAAGTATGCTTGGGGTCACTGTCCATTTGGAAGACCCATTTGCGACCAAGCTTTAACTTCCTGACTGATGTCTTGAGATGTTGCTTCAATATATCCACATAATTTTCCTGCCTCATGATGCCATCTATTTTGTGAAGTGCACCAGTCCCTCCTGCAGCAAAGCACCCCCACAACATGATGCTGTCACCCCCGTGCTTCACGGTTGGGATGGTGTTCTTCAGCTTGCAAGCCTCCCCCTTTTTCCTCCAAACCTAATTTTATTTTTTTGATTTCACCTTTATTTAACCAGGTAGGCTAGTTGAGAACAAGTTCTCATTTACAACTGCGACCTGGCCAAGATAAAGCATAGCAGTGTGAACAGACAACAACACAGAGTTACACATGGAGTAAACAATAAACAAGTCAATAACACAGTAGGGGGGAAAAATGAGTCTATATACATTGTGTGCAAAAGGCATGAGGAGGTAGGCAATAAATACGCCATAGGAGCGAATAATTACAATTTAGCAGATTAACACTGGAGTGATAAATCATCAGATGATCATGTGCAAGTAGAGATACTGGTGTGCAAAACAGCAGAAAAGTAAATAAATAAAAACAGTAAAGGGATGAGGTAGGTAAATTGGGTGGGCTGTTTACAGATGGACTATGTACAGCTGCAGCGATCGGTTAGCTGCTCAGATAGTTGATGTTTAAAGTTGGTGAGGGAAATAAAAGTCTCCAACTTCAGCGATTTTTGCAATTCGTTCCAGTCACAGGCAGCAGAGAACTGGAAGGAAAGGCAGCCAAATGAGGTGTTGGCTTTTGGGATGATCAGTGAGATATACCTGCTGGAGCGCGTGCTACGGGTGGGTGTTGTTATCGTGACCAGTGAACTGAGATAAGGCGGAGCTTTACCTAGCATGGACTTATAGATGATACCATTATGATGGTGATTATGGCCAAACAGTTCTATTTTTGTTTCATCAGACCAGAGAACATTTCTCCAAAATGTACGATTTTGTCCCCATGTGCAGTTGCAAACCGTAGTCTGGCTTTTTTATAGCGGTTTGGGAGCAGTGGCTTCTTCCTTGCTGAGCGGCCTTTCAGGTTATGTCAATATAGGACTCGTTTTACTGTGGATATAGATACTTTTGTACCCATTTTCTCCAGCATCTTCAGGAGGTCCTTTGCTGTTGTTCTGGGATTGATTTGCACTTTTCGCACCAAAGTACGTTCATCTCGAGGGGGCAGAACGCGTCTCCTTCCTGAGCGGTATGACATCTGCGTGGTCCCATGGTGTTTATACGTGTGTACTATTGTTTGTACAGAAGAAGGTGGTACCTTCAGGCGTTTGGAAAATGCTCCCAAGGATGAACCGGACTTCTGACTTCTGAGGTCTTGGCTGATGTCTTTTGATTTTCAAGCAAAGAGTAACTGAGTTTGAAGGTAGGCCTTGAAATACATCCACAGGTACACCTCCAATTGACTCAGATGATGTCAATTAGCCTATCAGAAGCTTCTAAAGCCATCAATTTCTGGAATTTTCCAAACTGTTTAAAAGCACAGGCACAAACTGTACCATTTACACAAACAGGACTTTATCCAAAACTGTCTTGATAAAAGGTTTGATGATTTGGCTTAAGTCTGCATATTGTTGCTGTGCAGGCCACAGTAGTAGAATGGTGTGCACTAGCTTGTGGCTTCCCAGTCTAGGAGAGCTACAGAGAGCCGGGTTTAGCCATGCTCTGGTTCACAGAGGAGCAGACAGACAGGTCCACTCCGGTGTGCTGCACGCTGCAGGCTTAAGTGTAGGTACGAGGGGTAAGTGTGTGCAGACTGTGATGTTCAGCACATTAATACGGTTGTTGGCATGAGTGTCAACAGACAAAATAAATACTCTGGGAAGGGCCATAGTCAGACCTACATCAGCACTCATGTAGGCTAGTCCACTAAAAACTTTTCCTCACATCCCAAAGTACCGTACTCTAGGGACATACCTGCTACAGTAGGGAAGGCTAGTCTTGGACATGCACATGGACACACACACATAGATCCAGGCACTGGTGGAGGTGTTGAGTGGTTCATTACTTTGTGCAGATGAATCTGCTGCTCTCTGAGCTAGAGACTACTCCACCACTGAGAGACTCAGTGAAGCATTAGACCGGGTCTTATTGGATGGTAAAACGCATTCTCCATTGTTCTCACATGGTTGAGGTTGAAACTCTATAGGCTCTTATGGATTGATGTCATACTACAGATTTAAAAATGGTTGTTTTATATTCGACATTCATGTGAATAAAATTTAAGTGCAGGCTATTTCTGTGCTGGCTTACAGTGACTGAACTGGGAACTGTCCCTATACTCACTGCTGCACCATGAGCACCGCTCCCAAACTGCACTTCCCTAAGAGAGGCAGTTGTGTTCAGACTCAGAGCAGTTTTGACCTACTAAAATCACTACATTTCCCCTTGCAGTTGAGACCCGGAGACCAGCCAGTTTTAGAGAATGAAGAATAAGTAATGTGATGATCCAACAGTATTCAGCCCACAGTACCATGCTGAATGGCTTTTATAAAAGGTCAACGTTTTTAATACAGCTCCTCTCTTTCTCTCTCTCTCCCTCCCTCTCCTCACCGCGCAGCAATTTCTTAATTGAAGTGAGGTTCGGTTTGGCTTTTATAACCCATAAATGTCTCTGAGCGCTCCCATTTGCCTTTCTCAGTTGTAGTCTATTAAAGATATGGATCTCACTACCAGCTGTAATATGAAGGTCTTATCTGTTCTCGGTTCTCGCCGATTCTCTTTGCATTTCTAAAGCCTGTCCTTGAATAAGAGGAAGGCCAAAGACTGCAAATTAACAAATGATGTTATTTTTTTATTAATTATTTTCCTTTAGGGGCTACATTGTGGTGTTTTGTAATATTAGTTTGTCGAGGCTGTCTGATCAGACACAGCCAACATATCAACACTAGGCTGGTTCAAGACGATTTTATTTTCTGTTTAACTAGGCAATCGAACCAGGGTCTGTAGTGACACCTGTAGCACTGAGTTGCAGTGCCTTAGATCGCTGCGCCACTCGCAGACTGACAACTGTTTTTGTTGCCGTTTAGTGACCCTGTCTATCTGTCGGTGCCTGCCTGGTTAGCACTGGTCTGTAGAGGCTGTTTGTGTTATGACAGCTCCCATGGTGCTCTCTGGACCTGGGGTCACCGAGGTCATGTTTCTGACTTCCTGTGTGCAGAGGTCCGCTTGTATTGCTGCCACGGTCACTTCCGGTCTCCCCAGGGTCGTCTCCTCCCCTCCTCCGATGAGTCCCTACTTCCCTCCAGGGTCAAGTCTTTCCCAGCAGCTGGTCCACAGCAGACCGGAGTCACATGGTTGACCCTGGGCCAAGAGAGCACAGTGCAAACTGACACCACGGCACTGTTTACACAGGCAGCCAAACTTGGATATTTTTTCCACTAATTGGTCTTTTGACCAATCACATCATATCTTCACATATCAGATCTTTTAAGAGCTCATCTGATTGGTGAAATGACCAAATCAGTAAAAAAAATAAAAATAATAATAATTAAAAAAGGATCAGAATTGGGCTGCCTGTCTAAACGCAGCCCACTAGTATCAGAAGACAGACCAGAAGAGGCTGGCTGACACACATTGGCTGCTATAAGGCCAGGCCTATCCCATATTGGCACAGCTGTGGTTTAAAACACAAGCATACACACTTTCATTAGACCTCTATCGTAATATTGAAGAGGCACAGAAATGAAAAGAGCCGAGATGACACATATTTCTACATCTAGTATCTCAGCAGAAACAGAAGTATACTAAGGGATTTATAATAACTTTGCTTTGCTTGACACATAAACACACATTTTGATCTCAGTGTAAGTGTTGAGGAATGTTCTCGGCTTCGCTGCCTCACTTGCCTGCTTCCTTAATGACAAAGATTAAGGAAGCAGGCAAGGAAGCTTTAGTAGGAGTGAAAGCATTGCTGCCAAGAGGCAAATCAATTCTAAAGCTGGGGACATTTGTTTGCATGCCAGCCAGCCGCCAGCTCCTCTGTGATCAATCTCACTGTGCCTTGTGTTGATTTTACAACCCAGCCGATGCCATTCCCCTCAACCTCAATAGAACGGACAGAGTTCCAGCTCGTTTGAGGAACAGAATGTCTATCATTGTACAGTGCTGTTACAACCGCTGCCAAACCCAAATAAGTTGACCTTGGACTCTGTCTTATATAGTGCTCTAGGGTAGTGGAGGGGAAGGCGGATTCTCTCCATCTCTGTCTCCCACTCAGAGTCACAGCATTCCCATGATTTCTTTACACTGGGGACCAAAAACCAAGACCAATAGTTTGTCATGACCATGTGGCCTGACCAGTTATAGTCACTAAAATATGGCTATTCCGGCTATACTTTGAGGGTGAACGCAGCAGTATCCCCTTAAAAGGAGGTAATCCAGTGACGTCCAGGGAGTTTACTGTTATTGCACTGTGAGGCTGAACAAGTATAAGCCATTCAAATTGCCACTGTGACTGTGGAGAAATGATTATACACAGAACAAAAAATGTAAACAACGTGTCAAGTGTTGTGTCCCGTGTTTCATGAGCTGAAATAAAAGATCCCAGAAATGTTCCATGCACACAAAAAGCTTATTTTTCATCCCTGTTTGTCAGCATTTCTCCATTGTCAAGATAATCCATCCACCCGACAGGTGTGGCATATCAAGAAGCTGATTAAACAGCATGATCATTACACAAGATTTCCAACTTCCGGCGCCGAAAAGAGATGGCCGCCTCGCTTCGCGTTCCTTGGAAAATATGCAGTATTTTGTTTTTTTATGTGTTATTTCTTACATCGGTACCCCAGGTAATCTTAGGTTTCATTACATACAGTCGGGAGGAACTACTGAATATACGATTAACGTCAACTCATCATCGTTCCTACCAGGAATATGACTTTCCCGAAACGGATCCAGTGTTTTGCCTTCCACCCAATACAATGGATCTGATCCCAGCCGGCGACCCTGTGCGACGCCGAAAAAGGGGAAAACGAGGCGGTCTCGTGGTCAGGCTTCGGAGACGGGCACATCGCGCTCCACTCCCTAGCATACTACTCGCCAATGTCCAGTCTCTTGACAATAAGGTTGATGAAATCCGAGCACGGGTAGCATTCCAGAGAGACATCAGGGATTGCAACGTGCTCTGCTTCACGGAAACATGGCTAACTCAAGGGACGCTAACGGAGTCGGTGCAGCCAGCTGGTTTCTTCATGCATCGCGCCGACAGAAACAAACATCTTTCCGGTAAGAAGAGGGGCGGGGGGGTATGCCTTATGATTAACGAGAAGTGGTGTGATCATCATAACAACACACAGGAACTCAAGTCATTCTGTTCACCTGATCTAGAACTCCTCACAATCAAATGTCGACCGCATTATCTACCAAGGGAATTCTCTTCAATCATAATCACAGCCGTATATATTCCCCCCCAAGCAGACACATCGATGGCCCTGAACGAACTTTATCTGACTCTTTGTAAACTGGAAACCACACACCCTGAGGCTGCATTCATCGTAGCTGGGGATTTTAACAAGGCTAATCTAAAAACAAAACTCCCTAAATTCTATCAGCATATCGATTGTGCTACCAGGGCTGGGAAAACCCTAGATCATTGTTATACTAATTTCCGCGACGCATATAAGGCCCTCCCCCGCCCCCCTTTCGGAAAAGCTGACCACGACTCCATTTTGTTGATTCCAGCCTACAAACAGAAACTCAAACAACAAGCTCCCGCGCTCAGGTCTGTTCAACGCTGGTCCGACCAATCTGAATCCACGCTTCAAGACTGCTTCGATCACGCGGATTGGAATATGTTCCGCATCGCGTCCAACAACAATATTGACGAATATGCTGATTCGGTGAGCGAGTTCATTAGGAAGTGCATTGACGATGTCGTACCCACAGCAACGATTAAAACATTCCCAAACCAGAAACCGTGGATTGACGGCAGCATTCGCGTGAAACTGAAAGCGCGAACCACTGCTTTTAACCAGGGCAAGGTGACCGGAAGCATGACCGAATACAAACAGTGTAGCTATTCTCTCCGCAAGGCAATCAAACAGGCTAAGTCCCAGTACAGAGACAAAATCGAGTCGCAATTCAACAGCTCAGACACAAGAGGTATGTGGCAGGGTCTACAGTCAATCACGGATTACAAAAAGAAAACCAGCCCCGTCGCGGACCAGGATGTCTTGCTCCCAGACAGGCTAAACAACTTTTTTGCCCGCTTTGAGGACAATACAGTGCCACTGACACGGCCCCCTACCAAAACCTGCGGGCTCTCCTTCACTGCAGCCGAGGTGAGTAAAACATTTAAACGTGTTAACCCTCGCAAGGCTGCAGGCCCAGACGGCATTCCCAGCCGCGTCCTCAGAGCATGCGCAGACCAGCTGGCTGGTGTGTTTACGGACATATTCAATCAATCCTTATCCCAGTCTGCTGTTCCCACATGCTTCAAGAGGGCCACCATTGTTCCTGTTCCCAAGAAAGCTAAGGTAACTGAGCTAAACGACTACCGCCCCGTAGCACTCACTTCCGTCATCATGAAGTGCTTTGAGAGACTAGTCAAGGACCATATCACCTCCACCCTACCGGACACCCTAGACCCACTCCAATTTGCTTACCGACCCAATAGGTCCACAGACGACGCAATCGCAACCACACTGCACACTGCCCTAACCCATCTGGACAAGAGGAATACCCATGTGAGAATGCTGTTCATCGATTACAGCTCAGCATTTAACACCATAGTACCCTCCAAACTCGTCATCAAGCTCGAGACCCTGGGTCTCGACCCCGCCCTGTGCAACTGGGTCCTGGACTTCCTGACGGGCCGCCCCCAGGTGGTGAGGGTAGGTAACAACATCTCCACCCCGCTGATCCTCAACACTGGGGCCCCACAAGGGTGCGTTCTGAGCCCTCTCCTGTACTCCCTGTTCACCCACGACTGCGTGGCCATGCACGCCTCCAACTCAATCATCAAGTTTGCGGATGACACTACAGTGGTAGGCTTGATTACCAACAACGACGAGACGGCCTACAGGGAGGAGGTGAGGGCCCTCGGAGTGTGGTGTCAGGAAAATAACCTCACACTCAACGTCAACAAAACAAAGGAGATGATTGTGGACTTCAGGAAACAGCAGAGGGAGCACCCCCCTATCCACATCGACGGGTCAGTAGTGGAGAAGGTGGAAAGTTTTAAGTTCCTCGGTGTACACATCACGGACAAACTGAATTGGTCCACCCACACAGACAGCGTTGTGAAGAAGGCGCAGCAGCGCCTCTTCAACCTCAGGAGGCTGAAGAAATTTGGCTTGTCACATAAAGCACTCACAAACTTCTACAGATGCACAATCGAGAGCATCCTGTCGGGCTGTATCACCGCCTGGTACGGCAACTGCTCCGCCCACAACCGTAAGGCTCTCCAGAGGGTAGTGAGGTCTGCAGAACGCATCACCAGGGGCAAACTACCTGCCCTCCAGGACACCTACACCACCCGATGTCACAGGAAGGCCATAAAGATCATCAAGGACAACAACCACCCAAGCCACTGCCTGTTCACCCCGCTATCATCCAGAAGGCGAGGTCAGTACAGGTGCATCAAAGCAGGGACCGAGAGACTGAAAAACAGCTTCTATCTCAAGGCCATCAGACTGTTAAACAGCCACCACTAACATTTAGCGGCCGCTGCCAACATACTGACTCAACTCCAGCCACTTTAAAAATGGGAATTGATGGAAATTATGTAAAAATGTACCACTAGCCACTTTAAACAATGCCACTTAATATAATGTTTACATACCCTACATTACCCATCTCATATGTATATACTGTACTCTATATCATCTACTGCATCTTGCCATCTTTATGTAATACATGTACCACTAGCCACTTTAAACTATGCCACTTTATGTTTACATACCCTACAGTACTCATCTCATATGTATATACCGTACTCTATACCATCTACTGCATCTGCCATGCCGTTCTGTACCACCACTCATTCATATATCTTTATGTACATATTCTTTATCCCTTTACACTTGTGTGTGTGTGTAAGGTAGTAGTTGTGAAATTGTTAGGTTAGATTACTTGTTGGTTATTACTGCATTGTCGGAACTAGAAGCACAAGCATTTCGCTACACTCGCATTAACATCTGCTAACCATGTGTATGTGACTAATAAAATTTGATTTGATTTGATTTGATTTGACAAGTGCACTTTATGGTGGGGACTTTAAAAGGCCACTAAAAAGGCCACTAAAATGTGCAAATTGTCACACAACATAATGCCACAGATGTCTCAAGTTGAGAGAGCATGTAATTGGCATGCCGACTGCAGGAATGTCCACCAGAACTGTTACCAGAGAATTGAATGTTAATTTCTCTACCATAAGCCACCTACAACTTTGATTTAGAGAATTTGGCAGTACGTCCAACCGGCCTCACATGCCCTCGCCCTCCACATCTTCACCTGCCGGATCGTCTGAGACCAGCCACATGGATAGCTGATTAAACTGTGGGTTTGTACAACCAAAGAATTTCTGCACAAACTGTCAGAAACCATCTCAGGAAAGCTCATCCGCGTGCTCGTTGTCCCCACCAGCGACTTGACCTGACTGCAGTTTGGCGTCGTAACCGACTTCAGTGGGCAAAAACTCACCTTCAATAGCCACTGGCAAGCTGGAGAAGTGTGCTCTTCACGGAATAATCCTGGTTTCAACTGTACCGGGCAGATGGCAGACAGTGTGTATGGCGTGTGGACGAACAGTTTGCTGATGTCAACGTTGTGAACAGAGTGCTCCATGGTGGGGTTATGGTATGGGCAAGAATAAGCTATGGACAACGAACACAATTGCATTTTATCTATGGCAATTTGAATGCACAGAGATACCGTGACGTGATTCTGAGGCCCACTGTCGTGCCATTCATCCACTGATATCACCTCATGTTTCAGCATGATAATGCACTGCCTCATGTCGCAAGGATCTGTACACAACTCCTGGAAGCTGAAAATGTCCCAGTTCTTCCATGGCCTGCATACTCACCTGACATGTTACCCATTGAGCACGTTTGGGATGCTCTGGATCGATGTGTACGACAGTGTGTTCCAGTTGTCGCCAATATCCAGCATCTTCGCATAGCCATTGAAGAGGAGTGGGACAACATTCTACAGGCCACAGTAAACAGCTTGATCAACTCTATGTGAAGAAGATGTGTCACGCTGCATGAGGCAAATGGTGGTCCACAACCCTACCTTTTTTTAAGGTATCTGTGAATAACAGATGCATATCTGTATTCCCAGTCATGTGAAATCCATAGATTGGGGCCTAATGAATTTATTTCAATTGACTGATTTCCTTATATGAACTGTAACTCAGTCAAATCTTTGAAATTGTTGCATGTTGCGTTTTGTATTTTTGTTCAGTGTGAATTGGCACACTGAGCAGTTGTCACACATCTGAAGGCAGAATGCCTGCAGATAGGAATGGATTATTGCAGGTATGTGTGCGCGTGTGTGTGTGTGTCTGCGTATGTGCCGTGTGTGTCCCCGTGTGTGTGTGACAGGATTGAGCTGGGCTTGCGTCATCCCTCCACACAGAGAGAGAGAGTGTTTATGGGAGCGAGGCGCTACGGGAGAAACATCCTGTGTAGCCTGGGATGATGGTGCGTTGACAGTACGGCAGCACAGTGGAGATCAAGGTAGTTTCAAATCACCGTCTGTCCGCTTCCACACAGCCAGGCATCCATCCAGCTAACAAGGCTTCCAGCAAACAGGGACAAGCCTATCTTATCTCCCGAAAAATTATTCTACCTCCCAAAGTTTTCTTCAAGCTCGACTAGGGTTGCACATCTTGGGGAATATTCAGGAGGAAGACATTTTCTGTGGGAATTAATGGGAATATATGCAAATGGTTATTAACACCATTTAAAATGTGGATGTTTTTTTGCATTGGATATATTTACCATATGGAGACAGAAACAGAAACCTTTTACCTTATCATAAGTAGACATAATTGCAAATTATTAAATCCTTCCAATTGAAATAAGAAACACAATTTAGTTACGAATTGAACTTTAATTAAATGAGTTGCCTCCTCACATGGGATGATTTCACTCAACAACAAAAGAAAGGGAATATTGAATGATCCCCAATGATCCATCGCATCTCCCAAAAACGTTTTCAACAAACATCTGTAAAACGATAGTCTAGAAACTAAAGATTTGGTTGTCTTCCTCAGAGGGCATCCATGTCTCCTCCCTGGACCTCCTCTTGAACATCAGACTCTGAGGCCTCATCTTCACTGTCACTTTCCAACCTTGTCAGGCTCAAAAAGCCTCAAATTTGCCTGGATGGCCACCAATTTTCTAACCCTTGTATTGGTCAGCCTGTTGCGCGCTTTGGTGTGTGTGTTCCCCAACAAGGACCAGTTGCGCTCTGGGGTGGCTGATGTTGGTGGGATTTGGAGGATGATGGAGGCAACAGGGGAAAGAGCCTCAGATCCACAAAGTCCCTTCCACCAGGTGGCTGATGAGATATGTTGGCACGACTGCAATATTGCATCTCCATCCAAAAGCCCTTGCTTGGAAGTGTACTTCGCCAGACGGCCAAGAACCTTGCCCTCATCCAGGCCAAGGTGGCGAGACACGGTAGTGATGACACCATAGGCCTTGTTGATCTCTGCACCAGATAGGATGCTCTTGCCAGCATACTTGGGGTCCAACATGTACGCTGTGGGCTTCAGGCAGAAGTCTTCACACTTTTTGATGTATTTCAGAACTGCAGTTTCCTCTGCTTGGAGCAACAGTGAAGTGGGGCAGGGCAGTACGGATTTATTTTCTTACATCTGCAAGCAGAGTCTGAACATCAGACAGGATGGCATTGTCTCCCTCAGTCCGTGCAATGGCTACTGCTATAGGTTTCAGGAGTTTCAGGCTGCTTACCACTCTCTCTCAAAATACATCATCCAGGAGGATCCTCCTGATGGACCTGTCCAAATCGACAGACGGTGATATGGCCATTTCTTGGAGAGACTCCCCCCCCCCCAGGAGACTGTCAATCATGATGACAACACCACCCCAAAGGGTGTTGCCGGGCAGCTTCAATGTGGTCCTCAAATTCTTCTCACTTTGCTTGGTGAGGTAGATTGCTCCTATAACTTGATGATCCTTCACATACATAACCATTTCCTTGGCTCTCTTGTAGAGTGTATCTATTGTTTTCAATGCCATGATGTCCTTGAGGAGCAGATTCAATGCATGAGCAGCACAGCCAATGGGTGTGATGTGAGGGTAGGACTCCTCCACTTTAGACCAAGCACCCTTCATGTTCGCAGCATTGTCTGTCACCAGTGCAAATACCTTCTGTGGTCCAAGGTCATTGATGACTGCCTTCAGCTCATCTGCAATGTAGAGACCGGTGTGTCTGTTGTCCCTTGTGTCTGTGCTCTTGTAGAATACTGGTTGAGGGGTGGAGATGATGTAGTTTATAATTCCTTGGCCACGAACATTCGACCACCCATCAGAGATGATTGCAACAGTCTGCTTTCTCTATGATTTGCTTGACCTTCACTTGAACTCTGTTGAACTCTGCATCCAGCAAATTAGTACATAAAGCATGTCTGGTTGGAGGAGTGTATGCTGGGCGAAGAACATTCAGAAATCTCTTCCGATACACATTGCCTGTGAGCATCAGAGGTGAACCAGTTGCATACACTGCTCGAGCAAGACATTCATCAGCATTTCTCTGACTACGTTACTCCGTCGAGTCAAAATAACCTCTGATTCCAGGAGGACCATGAGCTGTTGCTATCGATAAGGTGTCTGATTCATCATTTTCACCTTGAATAGAAGTAGAGGGACTTTTGTCAGAGGTTGCTTGTTGTGACCGCTGAGGGAACTTTATGCACTTGACATATGATTTGGCACAGTATTTGCAAATGTACACAGCTTTTCCTTCTACATTAACTGCAGTGAAATGTCTCCACGCATCAGATAGTGCCCGTGGCATTTTCCTGTAAAGATTAGAAAAAAGTAAGTAAAAAACAAAACAAATACAATTCCATGAACTAACACTCCTCACTTAGCAGGCTCAAGCAAGCTAAAACCCACATGGTAGCAAAAACTAACTAGATATAAATGGTTAACAAATTAGAAATTATTTAAACACACTTTGCTGTAGGCTACTATTTACTAGTTAACAAAAAAATTATGTATGTCATATAACATATATTCACCCCACCCAGTATTGTAATCAAATCTTACCAGAAAGCATGTAGTCCTTGGCTCAGACAGTGTAGTAGTGTGGGCTCAATAGCATCTCATTAGTGTGCAAGATCTTGAGAATCAGCTGTACATGTGATGGAAGAATGCACTGTGCATGCAGAGGGTTGCAATTCCATTGAATTGGGGATAGTTTAACCAAAATATGCCACAAGACCTAGAATTGTCTTATGTGTATCCCACAAAAAAGGTCCACTGTTATAAGCTAACTTTTTTGATGAATTTAAGCCAAATTCCCCAAATTCCAGGGCTTAACTTCAAATGAAACATTTCCGGAAGAATTCCGGGAAATTTACCAGAGAGTTTCTGACCTTTTGCAACCCTAAGCTTGACCCACTTAACTATAGCCTGGTTCCAAATCTGTTGTGCGTTTGGCTTTACAATGACCATATGTGAGTTGGCAAGACAACACAAACAGATCTGGGACCATCAGGCTATCATTACACATGGTAAGTAGGACTGCACTACAATTGTGATTTTTTTAACCATATATATTGTGATTTTACCAGCGATTTATATTAAAACACTTGGATGAACTGTTGTAATCATATACATAAAATGTGTATTCTGATTCTATGGTTGGTGTTGTTTGGCATGATAACTAATGACAAAGCCAGGTACAGTAGAAGTTGTTGTGACAGGGTAGGAACCAAAGTGTTTGGTCAGTTTCCCAGGGGACCCTTACTACATTTGAATGTTACATTCATGGCATTTTTTTTAAATGCAGCCCCGTGCGATATGGATATTGCACATGTCAATATTGCAATTTAAATTAAATGTGCTGCCCTAATGATAAGCATCACTTAATTTCACTATTAGCCTACAAATCATTCATTTATGTAAGAGATTGAGTACATAGGAGCCTATCAGACCCCAATGATGTTGACCTGTCCCACATTTCAGATTTCACCCAAGCCATTTGAGGACATGTGAAAACCTTGGTGGCTCTGAGAAAACAGCCATTTAATCCCAAACAGATCTCTGAGGCAGCTGTGGGAAGATTAGCATTGACCAACCACAGTGTGTGTAGCCTGTTGGGATGAGAGCAACAGTTAGGAGGATTGTTGGGTAAAAATAGAATGGGAGTGAAGGGGCCTAGGGGTTAGAGGTCATAGTGTTGAGGAGAGACAGGAGAGTCCCAGTGGCTGTCAGAACTAGGGCTGGGTGATATTGGGATATGAGATTTTGGCCATATAGGTCATTTCATATCCCGATAACAATACATATCACGATATAGCACATTTTCTGTAAATTCAATGAATAAATAGGCCTTTACATGTGGTAATTTTATATAAACTATTTCTTATTACAAAGGTACTTACTCATGTTTTATTATTTCTCCTTTTATTTAGAACCTTTGTGCAAATTTTCAATTAAGCATGTAACAAAATATTAATGTATAAAATCTAAAAAAAGGTAAATAGAAAACAATTAAACTATAATTGCAAACAAAATAAATATAGGCCTAAAATGTGTATATATTTTTGGGGGCTTGCCTGTTTTGCATGTTATTTTGGCATTAATACGTGTCATATATCAATTTGCATTTGGTACCTTGGCTCGAGTGTTAGCACCAACTCATGAAACCCCCGTTTCTCGACCGTGGAAATTGGGGCCATGTCTTTGCAGATATAAGTTGTAACGGCAGCTGTTATCTCCTATCTTCATGATTCTTTGCCATATGGTGTACCGCGGGGGGAAAAAAGTACTTTTTCAGGTCTCATCCGTAGACTCTCTCCGTACTGTTTCACATGATTCTTACGTAGGTGTTTAAAGAGGTTAGTGGTGTTTGAGCCTGTTGTCGGGACCGGCCTGCGGCATATTTGGCAGAGGACGGTTTTCTGGTCCATGTCAGACTTTTCATACCCAAACCACGTCCATGCGACCGAAGTAGCCCCTCATTTAGCTACGAGCTCAGTGTCTCCGTGCACTGTGCTCCATGTTTGTTTGTGATGCAAAGCGTCGTCCAATTGACAAAAAATATTGCCTTAAAGTGTGATTTGCGACACAGCGAAATAAACGATAGAGCATAATATGAAACGATAGACGTTTTTCTATAGTCACACGATATATATCGTCATATCGCCCAGCCCTAGACAGAACCATGTAGGCTAGTCAACAAAAAACACCCTAGTAAACCTTTTGGATGCTTTAAAGGTTTTTTTCAAGACAAAAAAAACTAAACGGAGAACAAACATGTCCACGCTGACCCTGTTTGAGAAGAGAAATCATCCAAGTTTTACTGCCAGGGCTCCAAGTACAAAGAAGGATGTAAAAACAGTTACAGTCAGTGGGTGCTTGGCCAAAAATCCCCCCCCCCCATCTCTTTCCTCCCCTCCTCCCCTTCTCGCTTTCCCTGAATGCCCCTGAGTGTTAGTCTTTGATCTGGAGGAGCTGCCCGCAACTTGTGACGCACAGAGCATTATTGGCTCTGTAGTACCTCATGCTCCCTATAACTGTCCTTCCTCAGTCTAATTCTCCTCTCCAACACGGACGCAGGCAGAACTCATAAACACAGTACTCATAAACACACACAGTACTTATAAACACACACAGTACTCATAAACACACACAGTACTCATAAACACAGTGTCCGGAGGTTGAGGATGTTGGAAACCGAAAGCAAGATGGCACAGCAGAGGTGTGGAGTGATGAGGATCATCGAGAGGACTAACGCTATTCTTGAATTCTTATTGAAATGTGGTGTGCTTTCTGGTGCCAGCTGACTGCCGTAGCTTCACCCAAGTGGGTGCTTCATTTTGGTAATAGTGAAGGAGCAGCTAGCCTAGACCTACTCCGGAGTGCATGAACTGCAGTGGCTGAGCTCAAACTTCATCCGAGTCACACAGAGGGGAGGGACAGCGAGACACCTTGATGACACAGACGTGCTTTGCTCGCTCCTCCCCCTTATGACCACTTTCCTGACCCTCTCATGACCTTCCACCTCATGAATGATGTTGTTTTTCTAAATTGATTGTCTTTTGTTGTTGCTTTAAAGCACTTTGAGATTATTTTAATGAATAGCACTTTAAAAAGTTAAATAAATAATGTATTATTATTATAATAAACAGAGCCTTGCACAATCAATGATATTCACCCTCAGTGGCAGAGCTCTCTCTGTCTCTCTCTCTCCCTCCACACTGTGTGACTCTGACCCCAGTACCACCAGAATGTAATTAAAACATAAATGATTGATCACATCATATTGATGTGGTTCTGGAGACGTTCAACTTTTCTCCAGGCATTGTAAATATTCTATGCAGATTGCAGACCTGTGTTTCTGGAACACTCCTGACTTCACCTGGCCCGTGGTCTGAGTTGCATTGGTACTAGAAGCAGCTAGAAGATGCTATACAAGGTATAAATACATGTTGGGCCATGAAAAGTGAACTAACCAGTTAGAATTATTAATGCATCGTACTTGAGAGAAAAAAACGAATTCAAACAAAATCCTTCAAACCTTTTCTTGAAAGCAGACGTTTTACCTCCGTGCTTATCATCCAAAGCCCCTTAAGTCGTCTTCTGCTCCGTTTAACAGGGACCGTACAGGGATTCATGGATCTGCTACCTCTACCCTTCATGATGATAAAGCCCAACCATTACTACTCTCGGTTATGCAGATGACTGCAGTATTCCACCACATTAAAAATCAGGCTCCTGCAATATAGTGGAGGGCAATAGGTGTGCTCCTTCCACACAAAATAGGAACGCACACATACCATGAACATGTGCACACGTTGATTAAAAAGTGTCTCCTTAATTCGTCAACACTGAACACAAAGTGTGTGCACGGTCTCTCTCGACCTCTCTATCTCTCTCTCAGCAGCATGTGCTTCCAGTGCTCTCTCTTCCCCGGAACCTCTAGGCCGACGTCTGGTTTCAGTTAGCGCTCACAAAAATGACCCGCTACGGTAGCAGCTAGCTGAGCACCTGTCAAAATAACTGGGCCCTCCTCCTCCTGATGGCCTTGACAACAGGCTCTCATTCATTCTCTACTGTACAGTTGAGCAATTCACTCACCTGGGACACGGGCCTAGTTCCAATTCTAAGCCACAGACCTTGAATGGCCCACTCCTCTGGAAAAAGGAGAACTTGTACGCACCCTTTGGCCCCTGCTTTAAAAGGGATATGTATCCTGTCCTTGCATGTACACCGATAAGCTAGTGGTTAGTACTCCTTTTAATATCAGCGTATTTCCCTACGACTCAATGCATCTGCATGTTTAATCCACACTGACACCATTAAAAGTAGATCAGACCCCGGCCAGATCATTAATGTACCTACAGACAGTTGAGATTGCAGATCATGACTATCAGGGAGACGCATGGCCGCGGGCAGCAGGGACACAATGAAACACTCCATAGAGCGTTCACTTGTTGTGAACATACATCCATTTACAAGCAAGGACCGGGGGAGCCGGGGCCCGTCGGCAGGCAATCATTAGCCTGAGAGAGACTGGCACGGATACAGCAGTATTCTTTTCAGGCCCATCACAATAAATCCCTAGCCCTGAGCGAAAAGAGAAGAGACGGGCTGTTGTGCAAGAAAACAAGCATCTCCCGTGAGATTATATGGCAGGCATGTGTGTGCGCTGTGAGCAGATCCAGAGCTTCACACAACATCTTTTAAAATGCAGCTGTTCTCCCAAAACATGACAGAACACCCAAGTGGCAGAAGCTAGGCCAATTCTAACTGTTCCCAGAAGCTAGGCCAATTCTAACTGTTCCCAGAAGCTAGGCCAATTCTAACTGTTCCCAGAAGCTAGGCCAATCGTAACTGTTCCCAGAAGCTAGGCCAATTCTAACTGTTCCCAGAAGCTGGGCCAATCGTAACTGTTCCCAGAAGCTTGGCCAATCGTAACTGTTCCCAGAAGCTAGGCCAATCGTAACTGTTCCCAGAAGCTAGGCCAATTCTAACTGTTCCCAGAAGCTAGGCCAATTCTAACTGTTCCCAGAAGCTAGGCCAATTCTAACTGTTCCCAGAAGCTAGGCCAATTCTAACTGTTCCCAGAAGCTAGGCCAATCGTAACTGTTCCCAGAAGCTAGGCCAATTCTAACTGTTCCCAGAAGCTAGGCCAATCGTAACTGTTCCCAGAAGCTGGGCCAATCGTAACTGTTCCCAGAAGCTGGGCCAATCGTAACTGTTTTTATTTATTTATTTTTATTTATTTTACCGTTATTTTACCAGGTAAGTTGACTGAGAACACGTTCTCATTTGCAGCAACGACCTGGGGAATAGTTACAGGGGAGAGGAGGGGGATGAATGAGCCAATTGTAAACTGGGGATTATTAGGTGACCGTGATGGTTGAGGGCCAGATTGGGAATTTAGCCAGGACACCGGGGTTAACACCCCTACTCTTACGATAAGTGCCATGGGATCTTTAATGACCTCAGAGAGTCAGGACACCCGTTTAACGTCCCATCCGAAAGACGGCACCCTACACAGAGCAGTGTCCCCAATCACTGCCCTGGGGCATTGGGATCTTTGTTTAGACCAGAGGAAAGAGTGCCTCCTACTGGCCCTCCAACACCACTTCCAGCAGCACCTGGTCTCCCATCCAGGGACTGACCAGGACCAACCCTGCTTAGCTTCAGAAGCAAGCCAGCAGTGGTATGCAGGGTGGAATCGTAACTGTTCCCAGAAGCTAGGCCAATTCTAACTGTTCCCAGAAGCTAGGCCAATTCTAACTGTTCCCAGAAGCTAGGCCAATTCTAACTGTTCCCAGAAGCTAGGCCAATTCTAACTGTTCCCAGAAGCTAGGCCAATTCTAACTGTTCCCAGAAGCTAGGCCAATCGTAACTGTTCCCAGAAGCTAGGCCAATCGTAACTGTTCCCAGAAGCTAGGCCAATTCTAACTGTTCCCAGAAGCTAGGCCAATTCTAACTGTTCCCAGAAGCTAGGCCAATTCTAACTGTTCCCAGAAGCTAGGCCAATCGTAACTGTTCCCAGAAGCTAGGCCAATCGTAACTGTTCCCAGAAGCTAGGCCAATTCTAACTGTTCCCAGAAGCTAGGCCAATTCTAACTGTTCCCAGAAGCTAGGCCAATTCTAACTGTTCCCAGAAGCTAGGCCAATCGTAACTGTTCCCAGAAGCTGGCCAATCCTAACTGTTCCCAGAAGCTAGGCCAATCCTAACTGTTCCCAGAAGCTAGGCCAATTCTAACTGTTCCCAGAAGCTAGGCCAATTCTAACTGTTCCCAGAAGCTAGGCCAATTCTAACTGTTCTCTCCTTATCTTGTGATTCTGCAACAGATCTGAATCTCATTAGAATGCTATTATGCTATTAGCTCCATTTGAGAAATTGCTGATTGTTAATTGGTATTCATTGGTTTAATCTTGCAATCCAAATACTATGCAGAAACAGACAGACAGAGAAGACACACATAGTCTTTCTACACCCGTAGAATGGGGCTCCCGAGTGGCGCAGAGGTCTAAGGCACTGCATCTCAGTGCAAGAGGTGTCACTACAGGTTCGAATCCAGGCTGAATCACATCCGACCGGGATTGGGAGTCCCATAAGGCGGCGCACAATTGGCCCAGCATTGTTCGGTTTGAGCCGGGGTAGGCCGTCATTGTAAATAAGAATTTGTTCTTAACTGACCTACCTAGTTAAATAAGGGTTATATAAAAAAATCTAAGAGAATATTCCAGCATTACTCTTCTCATTACTTAATATAGAAAGAGAGAGGTTTTTCTGAACTACCAGGTTCATTCCCCAATCTCATTAAAGGATACAACTCAAAATATAGGCCTCTGCTCTGCCCCCTCTCAGATTCATCATTACCTCCTCCTTCCTTTTCAATTACTGCAGATTCTGCCCCAGAGAGTGAGCCATGTTTATCCTGGCTAAGGATGTCATTTTGGATTTCTTTTAAATGACACGTTTTTTGTCATTTTTCCCTCTCTGTCTTTCTTCTCTCGGCCTCATTCTAACACTCTCCCACACACAATGTCTGTTCTGGAAGAGGTTGTGTCGTCCAAGTGAATACGAGCCCATTTGTTGCCTGCAACTTGGAATAGCCAGATTCTTGACAAAAAGTAGCCTGTGTGAGATATCACTTTAATCCAAGAAAATAGGCTACACAAGGCTAAACACTACAAACTTGTGACTCGGTTTCTGTCTGTCAGTTTGCTCTGTGTTCCTAATATGACTAGTGTCCCACTGTTGCCCCAGAGCCACATAGGGAGGTTATGGGGAGATGAAGAGAAGAGGTAGTCTTACTCTGTGTTGTTAGCAAGACAAGTCACAGCTGTAACATTCTGTTCTGTAAGAATTTACAATGATGTTTGTCCCCTTAAGCTAACATCTCACTGCTCAATATCACACGTCACAACCCTGCACAACATCACACATCATCACACAACCCCGCACAATATAAATGTATTTCCCAAGGTTTCTCCTCACTAGTTGAACAATAGGTCCAGGTTGATGTGGAATGTTCCAAAAACAGAGAGAGAGAATAGAGAGAGAGTACAGATAATTGGAGGCAGAAGAGGCAGCCTGACAAAGGGAGCAGAATTAAGTGATATACAAGCCGGAGGACACACAACTAACACGCGTTGCTACTTATTACAGAGAGGAACGTAAACAGTGATAATTAAATTAGCCTACTGGCTGACAGGGCCAGGGGAATTCTCAACAGTTAAACAGTTGCTCTCAGCTTATAAAAGTAAATTAAACTCAAGATAATCCATTCCAATTACTTTTATTTTAATCTTTCTATTTTCATTTTTGATATTTTAAGCATAGCCTAATACATTCAGGAGTTTTGTAGTATCCAATCTTAAGCGAAATAAGGAGTTTTCATTAAAGAGATCACACGGTCATTGATTGTTAGTCAAAGAGGACAATATTAGCATTAGCATAGTGCTAGTGATTTAGGCTCCTTCAGTAGTCAGTATGGACCAGGGAGCTACTGCTACTGTTGCTGCGTGGGAGTCAGTGCTAGGAGTATATACACATCGTGGCCCTCACTGTACCAACACAGTGACGGTCTGGTTTGTACATCTGTATTAAAGGGTAAACTAGAGTGCAGGAAGAGTCACGGCACAGAGAGAGAGGGGAGGGGAGCTGGTCCAGCTACATCTGTTGATCTGGCCTTGGCCCACAGTGGGTGAGGGACGAGTGTGTGTGTCTGTGTGACTGCCAACTTACCATCTAGGTCTAATCATCTTACTAGGCTCTCTGACAACACAGCACGGTCACAGGTGGGAGACGGACTATTCCCCTGAATTCTGAAAAAGACGGCGGAGCTCAATGCCACACTTAACGGTGGACTGACTCGCACGCGCACCCTCCTACGCGCACGCGCACCCTCCTACGCGCACACGGTGTGAGCAAGGAATGTCGTCATCTTCGGCCATCCTTTTGCCGGCCCGCTTGGATATTTTGGCGCAGGCATATATCCCTGCTATGCACAACTTGCTCCAGACATAGGCCCTAGATCAGATGAAGCATATCGTGACTTAACTGCTGACTGATCGTCAAGCCTCGCTACAGCAGTAAGACAACCACAACCACAGGCATCCACTGGGCCTTTCAGTGTTGCCAGTTACACAGTCAAGGGTGACAGGTTCCCTAACTAAAAGACATGAAACAATGAATCCTTGGTAATTCTGTTGGACGTGCAACAACATGGATGAATGACAGATGGGTGAGAGAGAGACGAAAGGAGAGAGGGAGAGAGCGCAAGAGAAAAAAGACAAGAGCGAGGGAAAGAGAGAAAGCTTTTAAAAGCCTTATCAGAGCGAGGATGCACACGGTAATTGCGTTCCACTTGATTTGCTCAGAGGGGCCTGATGACACCCACACCTCAGAGTGAACCCATCCCGTGGACTAGCTAGCTGCCTGCTGCGTTAAAGAGAGAATAAAACCAGTCTTTATGCTAATCTCCGTTATCGGTCTCTGCCAAGCAGGCTGGAGAGCTGAGGGTTTCAAATGAGACCACATTCAATCAACACATAGTCCATATTTAGACTGGGTCTCTCTCTCTCTCATGTGATCTCCAGCTTCCTCAACTGGTCTAGCAGAGAGCGATGATAAGATCGCGAAGCCACCAGAAATGGAAAGTTGTGGGATCCATCATGTTCACAGAACGGCTCCTTCCGACAGACAAGAACTGACGACGTCGGCTACCGCTCAAACATGGAGATGAAATATGCATGATAGCATGACTGAACAGGCCTATCACATCAGATCAGCTGTCTGGAGGGAATGGGAGGGAAGAGATCCATGACCTAAACAGGAAGGAGGTGGGGTCAAAGGTTACCACAACAGCTGGAGACTGTGCCTTAGGGAGCCTCAGGGGCCAAGAAATGTCCCTCTATCTCCCATATTATAGTCACGATACAGGAAGTACAGGCTCCCTAGGCCTCTCTCTTGAGACTGTCACTGGCTATTGGAGCAGCAAAGACACCTGGAAGTGCATATTAATATCATATCAACATGCTAACTAAACCATACGGTTAACGGAAGAGGCCTGGGAACCTGTACTTCCTGTGTCATGACTGGGTCCATACATGTTAAAAAGAAGAGATAGAACGAGGATCGGAACCGGAAGGAAGAGCTCCACCGTCTCTCTTTGCAAGTCTATTGGCCAAATGTCCCCTCCCCTTTCAGAATTCGCCTTCGAAATCGTGATTTGTCCAAAGCACCGGAAGTAATGCTGCTCGTAACCTCACACATCCGGTTGTATCGTGACAGATCTACGGTACCATTTATGTTCACGTAGTCTGTCCACAAGAGATTATGAGAGCAATTAAGGCAGGTGCATGTCAAAATGTCTGACTACCCCCTCTGTCTCAGCAAGGGTTGCAAAGGGGTCGGAAATTTCCTGAATTCTTCCGGAAGTTTTCCATGGGAAATTAAGCCCGTGAACTTTGGGAATTTTGCTTAAATTCATCAAAAAAAGTTAGCTTATAACAGTGGACCTTATTTGTTTGATACACATAAGACAATTCTAGGTCTTGTGGCATATTTTGGTTAAACTATCCCCAATTCAATGGAATTGCAACCCTCTACATGCACAGTGCATTCTTCCATCACATGTACAGCTGATTCTCAAGATCTTGCACACTAATGAGATGCTATTGAGCCCACACTACTACTAGCTAAGGACGACATGCTATCTGGTAAATTTTGATTACAATACTGGGTTGGGTGAATATATTTTATATGACATATTTGATTTTTTTATTAACTAGTAAATAGTAACCTATGGCAAAGTGTGTTTATATCATTTCTAACTTGTTTAACCATTTCTGCTAGTTAGTTTTTGCTACAATGTGGGTTTTAGCTTCCTTGAGCCTGCTAACTGAGGATTGTTAATTTACCTGTTTCCATACAGGTTTCATTTTAAAACATTTATCTTACAAAGGAGATGTTTAATCTAACTGCTTAACTATTTATCTGTACATGGAATTGGATTTCAAAAAAAATTTAACTTCTTTTTTTCCTAATCTTTACAGGAAAATGCCACGGGCACTATCTGATGTGTGGAGACATTTCACTGCAGCTAATGTAGAAGGAAAAGATGTGTACATTTGCAAATAGTGTGCCAAATCATATGTGAAGAATGCAACAAAGATGCAGAATCATCTGGCCAAGTGCATAAAGTTCCCTCAGCGCTCACAACAAGCAACCTCTGACAAAAGTCCCTCTACTTCTATTCGAGGTGAAAATGATGAATCAGACACCTTATCGATAGCAACAGCTCATGGTCCTCCTGGAATCAGAAGTTTTTTTTGACTCAATGGAGGAACGTAGTCAGAGAAATGCTGATGAATGTCTTGCTCGAGCAGTGTATGCAACTGGTTCACCTCTGATGCTCACAGGCAATGTGTATTGGAAGAGATTTCTGAATGTTCTTCGCCCAGCATACACTCCTCCAACCAGACATGCTTTATCTACTCATTTGCTGGATGCAGAGTTCAACAGAGTTCAAGTGAAGGTCAAGCAAATCATAGAGAAAGCAGACTGTATTGCAATCATCTCTGATGGGTGGTCGAATATTTGTGGGCAAGGAATAATTAACTACATCATCTCCACCCCTCAACCAGTATTCTACAAGAGCACAGACACACCGGTCTCTACATTGCAGATGAGCTGAAGGCAGTCATCAATGACCTTGAACCACAGAAGGTATTTGCACTGGTGACAGACAATGCTGCGAACATAAAGACTGCTTGGTTTAAAGAGGAGGAGTCCTACCCTCACATCACACACATTAGCTATGCTGCTCATGCATTGCTTCTGCTCCCCAAGGACATCATGGCACTGAAAACAATGGATACAATCTACAAGAGAGCCAATGAAATAGTTAGGTATGTGAAGGGTGAAGTTATAGCAGCAATCTACCTCACCAAGCAAAGTGAGAAGAATAAGAGCACCACATTGAAGCTGCCTGGCAACACCCTTTGGGGTGGTGTTGTCATCATGTTTGATAGTCTCCTGGGGGGAAGGAGTCTCCAAGAAATGGCCATATCACAGTCTGCAGTCTGGTGAAGTACACTTCCAAGCAAGGGCTTTGGGATGGAGATGCAATATGGCAGTCGTGCCAACATATCTCATCAGCCACCTGGTGGAAGAGTCTTTGTGGATCTGAGGCTCTTTCCCCTGTTGCCTCCATCATCTTCCAAATCCCACCAACATCCGCCGCCTCAGAGCGCAACCAGTCCTTTTTTGGGAACACACACACCAAAGCACGCAACAGGCTGACCAATTAAAGGGTTGAAAAATTGGTGGCCATCCAGGCAAATTTGAGGCTTTTTGAGCCTGACAACGAGCCATCCTCTACAAGGTTGAAAAATGACAGTGAAGATGAGTCCTCAGAGTCTGATGTTCAAGAGGTGGACATTGAGGAGGTCCAGGGAGAAGACATGGAAGCCTGAGAGGAAGACAACCAAATCTTTAGTTTCTAGACTATCGTTTTACTTTTAAATGGTATTAATATTAATTTGCATATATTTCAGTTAATTCCCATATATTCCCACGGAAAGTTTCCACCACTGAATATTCCCCAAAATGTGCAACCCTAGTCTCAGCTACACCCTCCACTTCACCTCGTCATCCTAAATGCCCTAAACTGCCCCTTCAGTCTCCACTTTCCTCAAATTGGATTTCCACTGAAGTCTCTGGCTCCAGACCGTGGTCTGCATACTGAGAGCTTTAGAAGGACCTTTAGGCAGTGTGACAACGTTCACGTCTACTGTTGGAGCACATACTTTTAGTCTTATTGGATGTATAACACGTCTTATTTCCCCAGTGAGGAGAGAGAGAGACAGAACACTGCAACAGTCTGGTTCACCCCAAGGCTCTCATTCAGTAGCGAGGAGAGAGTCTGGGCCTGATATTCAGAAACAATGTTTCTTTGCACTCACTGTCTGGTGGAGGAAAGGGTTTGCAGGAAGCAGATACAAAGAGCCGAGAAAGTAGCCTCATTCAAAGAAAACCCATCTTTATTCTATGAAAAGAAGAACATGGAGACGGAACAGCAAAGCGGACAAAACAACTCAAGGCCTGCCCAGAAAGTGCAAGGGAGCAAGATCCTGCCCTTCTGAATTGAAGAGCCTGCCCTTCTTAGAAACCAGTGGGAAAAGACATATTGACCTGTCAACAACAGCAAGCTCTCTTACATAAACCAATCCTTTCCAATATTTTTTTTTTTTTTTTTTTTACATAACCAACCTTTCGGAACCACTTCCCAGCTCAAATGTGGTCTCGACTCCTGTTCAGCCTGTCCACGGCTGGTGCCGTATCCCTCCCTGCTAGCTGGTAAAAATAGCACTGTAACATGCATCTGTTGGGAAAGAGCTGCTCGGAATGGAGGTTTGAGTGGAGAGAGTGGATAGATAGAGTGGAGAGTGAGAGAGAGACAGGGAAAGAGGGTAAGAGGAGAGAGAGGGAAAGGGAGAGAGAGAGAGAGACAGCTCTAGAACGTTCTAGAGGGAATAATCCCTCCACAGTTAGACTCAGAGGCAGGCTCTGCCTCACCCTACCCTGCTGCCTCTGTTGACAGTGAGGCATGGTGGCACACAAACAGAAACATAACTAAGTATTTAGTTATAGCCTCCAACAGTAGACCAAAATGTAATCTTGATGTCTGTCTGATTTAGCTTCTTCCATGGCCAAAATAACACAGTTGTATTGTATTGTTCTATCACACTGTTACACGGAACCCAAACCGGCTGCACGCGTGCGCCATCTGGCGCTATCGTGCATAAATGTATTTTGTCCCCCTACACCAAACGCGATCACGACACGCAGGTTAAAATATCAAAACAAACTCTGAGCCAATGACATTCACTTGGGGACAGGTCGAAAAGCATTAAACATGTATGGCAATTTAGCTAGTTAGCTTGCACTTGCTAGCTAATTTGTTCTATTTAGCTAGCTTGCTGTTGCTAGCTAATTTGTCCTGGGATATAAACATTGAGTTGTTATTTTACCTGAAATGCACAAGGTCCTCTACTCTGACAATTAATCCACACATAAAACGGCCAACCGAATCGTTTCTAGTCATCTCTCCTCCTTCCAGGCTTTTTCATCTTTGAACTTATATGGTGATTGCCATCTACACTTTCATAGTGTTCCCACAACAACCGGCAAAACATTTCATCTTTCAATCACCCACGTGGGTATAACCAATGAGGAGATGGCACGTGGGTACCTGCTTCTATAACCCAATGAGGAGATGGGAGAGGCAGAACCTTCAGCGTGATCTGCGTCAGAAATAGGAATGACTTCTATTTAGGCCCTTGGCAACGGAGACGCTCGTTGGCGCGCGCAAGCATTGTGGGTGCAATCTTTGAATAACATAGATTCCTAAATTTATTTTGCAACGCTCGCGTCACGTGTAGTCAGAGTATTAGTGTCATGAGCACAGTAGGCTATTAGAGCCATCAGGTAACATACCTACAGAACAATGTCCCCAGTTTAATTTTCACAGCAAGCATCCCATCTGCTCAACACTGGATGACCAGTTCCATGAGGCATTCTGACATTCCGGTAAAGGTCAGACTCATGACTCATCATGATTGAATGGATAGTTCATGAGGTCAGGCGCAGGTCACGACGTAGGCCTATTCTAATCTATGACAAGCCTGCTGCAAAGTATTTTTCTTTGTCCATAGTCACAAAACAATCATCTAAAAGTAGTGTGTGCTGTCAGGTGCTGCATCTGAAAAGTGAATTTGCCATCCCCTTGGTTCAAACATTAGAAGAGCATTGAGCCAGTAATCGAAAGATTGCTGGTTTGAATCCCCCCCCAAAAGTTCAATATGCCCTTGAGCAAGGCACTTAACCCTAATTGCTTCTGTAAATCGTCTGCTAGATTATTAAAATGTCAAATGTAAGGGTGGTCCTATTCTACTTGTTGGGGCCGCGGTCAATGACTGCAAAATCTCTGAATAACTTTGAGCAAAAGGGCTTTTAAGTGGCGATAAAAGTAATTACGATGTGTGCTATTAGTGTATTAGCCTCAACTTGAATTGCCGGCTGCTATGAGGGGTAGCTAGCAAGATTATGCTTTTCAGATCCTTTAAGCTCATTCAAAATGACACAGCAGTGGAATGTAACATCCCATCTCCACAGCAGTTAGCCTAAAACAAGCTCCAAAAGGGCTTGTTCTAAAAGACATTATGAAAGTCCACATGAATCTGTGCAATTCACCATCATAGCAGGAAGCTGTGGATGCCTCGGCTGGACAGAGGTTGTTTTGGTGATGACCAGGACCTGCCTGACGTTTCCTGGAAGAAGAGGAATCCCTCATTTGACTGTACACAGCGGTCAGTTTGGAGTTAAAGCCCCTGTGCTCTCTAGTCTTCATCAAATGAACCTGAGCTGAAAGAACTGGAGCTCGAAGCATCTCTGTTATCAGTATACTGGGTTAGCAGAGACTGTGGCCGTCTGACTCTGACAGGCATCTTCAGCTTCTCATTGATCTCTCCCGTGATTGAAATGTGCATGTTTCAAACCCTGACTTCCGTGAGGTAACAAAATAGATGTTGGGGAATTTGTCTTGGCCCCAATTTCTGAAAAACTCTAGTCACTCTTCCAGGTACGAACTAAGATGTTGAGATTTGAAGTGAAGTGATTGTTGTGGAAATCTGGCATCCACGGCACATCCTGAGACTGTTGTGATAGCAACCACCTCCAAAATGGTGTTAAAATCTGTCATTCTGAGCTGAAGTGCTTAGAAAACAGAGACAGTGAGAAACTGTGAAATCTATATTCCAGAGGAAAAGTGGGACAAAGCAGGTAAAAAGACATACTCATGAAATATTCAAATATCTCACATTGGTGGAGTCGGAAGAGCCATTACTATTCGCCTAGAGACAGAACAGAAACAGATGCCGTACGTCTCAGAGAATCACAGATGGGAAAATCATCCATTTCACAAACATACCGGTGGAAGATAGAACAGATGGAGAATTTTCAAATTACTTCTTATTAAAACACAACTGACATTTCCACCACCACATGAAAGTAGAGGAAACAGTGCAAACTAGCAACAAGGTTCCCAGAGACATTGTAACCTACCCATGAGCCATCTTCCGGTGAAAATATTTTATTAGCTCAGACCAATTAAGGAATAATGCTTCTGAGGTCAGCACATCTTAATGAGATCAATTGCCAGACGTGCCAAATTTTGGGTAACTGTCAGATTTTGTTAGACAAGACATATCTACAGGGGCTGTTTCTCCTTCTCTCCCTTCGCCTTTCTCCCTCTCAATCTCTCTCTCTCCCCCTCCCTCCCTCCCTCCCTCCCGGTTTCACTTTGTCCCATTTAGCATCGACAGCCAGAGTCACAAGAGACAAAGGTGTTCTGTGACAATGATTATGATCTGGTGACACCAGGCTCTGCTTCACTGATAGAATTGCTCTTTGACCTCGGAGTGTAAAATTCCTACTCTGACAGAACCACTCTGACATGCACACTCAACACAACAGAAAAATGTCTCTGCATTATACTGTGCTCCTGTTGCAGTTCACATTACCACGGTAGAGTAATCTCACTGTCATCCAGCCTGTTGTGAGGCCTGCTCTAGTCTAGGTCAACACAAAGAAGCGTACAAACTGGAAACTGCATGGGGTGTGTATATATTATCTGCATACGGCTTACTTACTTAGTCATACACACTAGTCTACGCTGTTAGGCTACATAACATCCTCTTTCACTTTGACTCTGATTCACTGGAGAGTCAATGTTGTAGATTCCCCTTTTCTCTTGGAATCTGCTCCCCTTGAAAAAGGAACAACCATTTCTTGTATGTTGAACGGTTCCCTCTCCTGTTCTGTTTTTCCTCTCTGGATGAGTCTCCGTCTTGGCAAAACTGAACACGCAACGGTGTGGCCCTGTGGGACGCGGGAACGGCATCATTATGTAGCCGGCGCATGAGGTACCGTGATGTGTCAGAGTTCGGTAATGACTACCAATCTCAGAGCTCTGGGGTGAAGGAACACTGTCTGTCTTCAGGCTTAACAGGGCTGAAGACAGATGCAGATGAAAACGCTACACACACACACACACACACACACACACACACACACACACACACTGCAATTAGGCTATCATATTTAAGCTACAGACGCCTTCACAATCCAAAAATTGGCCTCCCCCTGACAGCCCTTTGGTCTGCCTACGCACTACAGCCCGTGGATTTCCTGGCTGGCTTTGACCAGAAGCCAAGTAAATCCAACGTCTGCCTTTTTGTTACCTGTCTACAAGCAGAAACTCCCCGATAGGACCCTTTCCCACGATAAGAAACAGCAGCAGTGGTGAGGATTTCTTCCCCAACACAATGTTCTCTTCCGCCAAGCAGCCCTCAAGATCACAAGCATCCCAAGGCTTTAGGCCTGTGTTTCAAACCCAGTTGTATTCACGTACACCACCACATGCACTGTCTATGCTTGCCCGCTTCAACTCCAAAATGGAGAATGCTCAAATAGCACCTTCACTCGAGAGGCGAGACTCCAACTCTAGCCCCGATACTGGAAATATTCCTGGCTACTGGAACTGGGTTAAAAACTCACTCGGTAAAGTATCCTCATAACAAATTAGCAACACTGCTCCTCGCCAAATAGGGTCATGTTTTACAGCTACCCTAAAAGTTAGCGCACTACCAAGTTCCCACAGACAGAATCAAAGACTGGTTAATATGGTGTTCTGAAAGATAGTAGAGAGATACAGGAAGTTGAACTCCTTCCTCTAGTAAGAAGTGCTAGAGAATATTGTTGTAGGGCAGCCCCCGCAGTGACTCTCTTATTAACATTCTCTGCAAAAGCTATTATCATCTTCTCAGGAATTCAGCCTCCTCTGTGTTGATCTCACCAACTCCCATTGTCACACCTCTGAGAAGCTGAGGTTCTGTTGGTATTACATCGTGTAGGTCTGATATCTGATTGGGGATTAACTTTACAGTAATGCTATTTGTCAACAACTCAGATTTTGAATCCAACCAACACAGATGTTATAAAAGGTCTTGGATTCATTGTCTCGTTCTCTTTTTTGTTCCTGACCTGCTGTGGTGAGATTCTCCCTCTGATCATGCCTAAAAAAAGTGCCTTGTAATGCTTTGTAACTTAAGCTTCATGCCCTGTATAATGTATTGTTCATTTTTACAAAGTAATGAAATACACTTAGAAAAGCATAATACTTGCACATGGTCTACATAGCACCTTGCATATTGCTAAATAATCTTTACGGAGTCAGATATACGTTTTAATAGATTAATTGCATGTGAGGTATATACACAATATAGCCTATGCACACATATCAAATATTACCACACTACATTCTCCAAGGTGAAGGACAAGTGGAGAGAGGAAGGAAATACAATATAAAGACCAGGCGAAGTGACATAAGGTCCGGTAACTAGTGTTATACTGCAAGCCACGTAAATGAACCCCTTTGCGATGGAGAAAAGATAGAGCAAGTGGGGCCACACAGAAGTATCCTACTACTGCCAGGGGCACTAGCAGTTCTGCATCCAAATCGGCTAGACATATGCTCCCAACGTGAGGGTCCGGGAAGTGCGTCAGCCCTCACTACCAAACAGAGCGGATCTTTGTGCCTCCCCTGCCCATGCCTCCTCATGTTCAGAGGTTACAGCATGCTATTGGGATAATCTTTCATGTGACGAAAGAAACCATGTTTGAGTGCACTAGGGTAATCAAATGCCCTGAACATAATCTAGACTACCATTGGGTTAGTTCTGGGTCATACTGACCAGGATGTGGCTCAGCCCGAGGTTTTCTTGGATTCACTGGCTGCATCCCAAAAGGCACCCTATTCCCTATATAGTGCAGACCCAGAGCATTAAGGTTATGTTACAGCTCTGTCTCAGTAACCGCTGGCACAGGAGTTTGCTTTATGTGCTGGATAACATTTACCTCATGTAAAAGGAAAGTCAAAGTTTCCTCCAATACTTTCAAGTACCATTACCCAAACTCATCCTTGTTCATGGCATCGATGATTCACTGCACAGCGATTAAATATTAAAAGGCTACTTTTTCCACGTCGACCTCTAATAATAAAAAAAAGACTTATTCCAGACATCCATCAACATCCCTCTCCTTCTGCTTCACCCAACTGTTGGGGAAATAAAGCAGAGTAGAGGGAGACCTTCTTATCGATAATGGCCTGCCTGATTGTGCTGTGAGCTGGCTTGGATTGGTCATGGACTTGGCACTACACAAAATGTGCAAGCCAGTTGAGTGTAATTGCTTTGCTACAACTATGTAGCTAATGAAGTTCTAACAATATTGCTCTTGGGAGTTGGAACCAGTCCATTTTGTGAAACATGTGCTGTCTGCTGTAGCCTGTTAAGTTGACACATTGTGAACTAGCTGAACACTTAACTAGACTGTGTGCTAATATCACAGTCAAGAGGCAGTTAACGTCATTCGAGAGGAGGCGTTTTACAGGCAATTAAATGCTCTGCAGATAGACATTTCAAACCTGGAGCTTGGATATTATTTTTGGCCATGCAGGTTCACTTTGGGATACAGTAGAAACACATGACTCTACAGTACTACAAAGGTTAAATTCATTCCCAGATTTCCTTTTCACAGTTTAAAGGGATAATTCGGGATTTTAGCAATCTACTTCCCCAGAGTCCGATGAACTCGTTGATATAATTTATATGTCTCTGTGTCCAGTATGAAGGAAGTTAGACGTAGTGTCGCGAGCTATTGCTAACTAGCATTAGCACAATGACTGGAAGTCTATGGGTATTTTCCACTAGTTAGCAATTGTGCTACAATAGTTAGCAATGGTGCTAGCAATAGTTAGCAAGTGTACTAGCACTAGTTAGCAAGTGTGCTAGCACTAGTTAGCAAGTGTGCTAGCACTAGTTAGCAAGTGTGCTAGCACTAGCTAGCAAATTCCTTCAAACCACACACAAAGACAAAAATGATTGACTCTGGGGAAGTACATAAAGGGCCCCATTTCCAAAATTCCAAAGTATCCATCTAAGAGTCATATCATTATTTATGTTTAAAAATACTATGACCAAGTTTAACCATAATAATTTCACCATTCCTCTAGCCTACATTCATAGGTCTGGATGCCAATGCATGTCATTCAACAACTAGTCAGTCTACATCCAAAGACTCATTCCCTCTATTTATAGTTTAGACTGCTATTTTGATTTGCTTTTAATAGCAGTGTGAGAACTGAAGCAGAACCGTTGGAATGCATATGAGAGTCAAATGATGTTACCAGCGACATTTTGCACCACCCTATGTGGTACATAACTAATTCATGACTTATTGGATTTCAATTATCCATTGTAGCAGACAGATGAAAATAGTATGTCTGTGAAGGATATTACTATTCTCTAAGTTAGTCCTGCGCAGGTAGAGGAAATAATGTGCAGTGAGAAGAACTGAGAGAGTGAATTTCTGGTATCTCTAGCACAGGTGCAGAAGATTGCTTGGCTGCGTTTACACAGGGAGCCCTATTCTGATATGTTTTTCCACTTAGCCTTTTAACCAATCAGATCAGCTCTGAAAAATATATTATGTGACTGGTCAAAAGACCAATTAGAAAAAGGGTAAGAAGAAAATATCAGAACTGGGCAGCTTGTACAAATGCAGCCATAGTGGTGCAAATTAAGTCTCCTATACAGAGCTAGTTAAGATCAAGACTGACTGAACAGACAACGAGTTTAGTATAGGTTAGTGCTTCCTAAATGCGGGTCAGGAGGACAAACTGTGTGTTTGTCACTCCTTTGTGGTGACATGGTTGTGCCCCCCAAAAATTGTTATGTTTAGGTCAGCGGTGGAGCACACAGTTTGAAAGAAAGATTTGAGGTGACAGTGACACATGGACAGACAGTGACACATTCAACACTGCCTTGCACACTCTTGCCTGCATCTAGCTGATCTAGGGTGTAATCATTAGTCCAACAGTTGCAAACAAGAGTTTCTATTGGACAAATTCAGGTATGTTTATCCCCGTTTCATTCCATTTAAGAAACGTTTTTTCAACAGAATCGTCAGAATGAATACACCCCTGATCACACGTAAACACAGTTCACTTTCATAGCAGCCACGTTATATTCCTTCTCATCTATGGGCTCTCCTCCTCTCACCTTTTCCCTTCGCTTGTGGACTTCAATGCAGAACACATCAGCTGTATGTGACCAGACGAAAAAACCTTTACAAGCCAAACCATATCATAACCGCTACACACAGCCTACATCGTTGTCACCATATTAGCTAAAGTAACATCATAGTCAAGATACATAATATAAATAACATGTTAGCAAACCCGCTACAACCATGAAGTAACGTTACAGTGTACAGTCAGTAAGCAGTTCAGTAATACATTTGTAAAACCAAAAGCTTACCGTGACTTGGCAATGATTATCTGTTGGATAGTCATAGCCAGCTAGCTAACATAGTATCCATCTGTTTTAGCTGGGTGTTTGAGTAGGCCAGGGGTGGGCAATTCCAGTCCTCGAGGGCCTGATTGTTGTCAGTTTTGCCCCAGCTAACACACCGTACTCCAATAATCACCTAATCATGATCTTCATTTTAGAACGCAATTTGATTAATCAGCTGTGTTTGCTAGGGATAGAGAAAAAGTTTGACACCAATCAGGCTCACAAGGACTGGAGTTGCCTAAATTAGCTAGCTAGTTGCATTTTTTAGCTAAGTAAGTGAAAGTGAGAAAAAAAATACAAAATATAGCTTTCCTTCATTTTTGAACAAATTACTTTGTTCAAAACTGTTCACATTTTATGCACTGAAGTGCTAGATAGCTGTAGCTTATGCGTTCATTCTCTGATCCTTTGATTGGGTGGACAACATGATAGGTTGGAGGACATCCTCCGTAAGTTGTCATAATTATCGTGTAAGTCTATGGAAGCGGGTGAGAATGAGCCGCCTAGGTTTTGTATTGAAGTCAATGTACCCAGAGGAGGACGAAAGCTAGCTGTCCTCCAGCTACACCATGGTGCTATCCTACAGAGTTGTTTTAAAAATATATATATTTCACTAGGCAAGTCAGTTAAGAACAAATTCTTATTTTCAATGATGGCCTAGAAACAGTGGGTTTGTTCAGGGGCAGAATGACAGATTTTTACCTTGTCAGCACAGGGATTCAATCTTGCAACCTTCCGGTTACTAGTCCACCACTAGGCCACCTGCCGCCCCAGAGGCTACTGTAGACATTCATTGCAAAACAGTGTGTTTAATCAATTATTTGGTGACGTGACTATATTTATAGTTTTATCTAAAAAGGATAACTTTCAAAATGTTACTATTTTAATGAAATTCACTGGAGGATGATGGTCCTCCCCTTGCTCCTCTGAGGAGCCTCCAGTGGTTTAGGTGTGGCCAAAGAAAATGTAGGCCTAAGATCTGAAGGTGTTCATTGCACGAAAAGGTTTGAGTCCCATCTTGCGTACACCTTTTGGGCTAGCAAGCCAACACCCTCTGACATAGAGAGAATAATGGCTGTATCTTCTTCATCGCCACAGTTTTTCAGGTTGTTACAGTTGAGCAAAAACAGGTACACCACACCTTATCATAGCCATCAAAAACTATCACCTCACAATGAGAAAACAACAGAAACAGATCGGCAGAATGTATTATATTTTATATATTGGGTTTGTAGTTCAACAACTACACAGGGCATGTATGAGCACGTTTTACAGCGAATTTAAAAAAAACAACGCTTATTGCAAATAGGCCTACATGTTGCTCACCAAGACTGTAACTACAGTATGTAAACAAATGTACCACGAATGAAAATCGAAGCGGAGTGATTATTCAAGAGATATAATGTTAAAGTTTGAAACATAACTAATACAATGTTGCAAAGAATATTTGCAAAAGCGCAAACACCCATCTCTGTCGTAGCCTACCAAGCGGCACTGGGCTATTGTATTGTACTGCCATTGACAAAGCCACGGAGGAGATAGAAAACCGCATGGACAAACACAACAATACTATTCTACTTTCTCGGCGCCGAATCCACGAGCCTTATTCTGACTGTTGTATTTTATCATCTAAAAAAGAACAATCTGAATCCGCTCGTAATGGTGTCATTAACCAAAATCCACAAATGCCAGTTATTACCAACCGCACCTCCCGTCAATGCAAGCAACCATAACTTTGCGCTCAGTTCGTCAGCGTTTCGTTGTGTTCTTACCTTGGTGGTTTCTCCAGTTGAATCTGATTATCAGGTCAGGAATTTGCAAAGGTAGTCTTTGATATTCACTTTCGAGGTCTAAAAGTTGACGTTTAAAAACCAATACGCTTGGTTATCTTTTTTTCATTTTTTTCTCAACTCGCTGGGTTGCTCGTCTCCTCCTCTACCTCCAGCTCAACCAACTGCCTTGAAATGTGACGTCACGCCTGCCAAAAGCAGGGGGTAGGGAGCACAGAGCACAACACAATTATTGTACATACATTACATCACATTTGCATTGTCTTGTATAATGTTTATCCCTCTCAACAGAGCAATTCATGACTCTTTGTGACTGATTATCACACTTCACACAAACGATTATCATCACATGAATAATGACTATTTTCCTCCAGATGTGAGGGAGTAACTGTACATAATGCCATCCACACACCACACAAACATCCCCACATCATGAATGCTATTGCTCAGTGCTCTAACTCTCTCTCTCTCTCCCTCAGCAGTGACCTGCTCTGTGAGGTTCCTTTGACTGAGTGCTGGCGTGTTTGTCAATGCCTGTCTGCCGCTGCTGTGGCCCCCCTGATGGGAGATGCAGTTAGACGTATTGACTCGTGCTCAGCTTCCTCCCTCGACACAGGGCCTTCAATATCATGTGAAGGACACCATCATGTTCTCTCCCTGGATTTGTTCCAAATGGCACTCTATTCCCTAAACAGAGCACTACTTTTGACTAGAGCCTATAGGGCTCTGGTCAAAGGTAGTGCACTATATAGGGAATAGGGTGCCATTTGGAACACACCTCTCCTCTCTCTGACAGGTCAGGCCCTGCTGCAAAGGAGCCAATAAGGAGAGCTGGTTGTGTGAAACAGTAGCTACTTGACACAGTATCAGTCAATATTGTAATATATGGTTATGTGGGTCTTTGGAATGAGTCATTTTATTGTATTGGCTGAGGGACTATTCTGTACTCTTCCTGGATTTAAAGGAATGGACTGGTGTAAGAGAAGTATGGTGAGAACTTGCATGCTAGACCCAGCTTACGCCGATCCAATGCATTTTTTTTATCCATGAGGGGGAGAGAAGGGTAGGTAAATAGGGAATTGTAATTCAGCAACTTGTCCATCCATAACATACACATCATAATGAACAGTCAATATGAATAATTAATGTTTCTCATATGACTCATAGATTAAAATGTAAAGGTCAAGAAGATCACTGGCTCGCATATAACCACCGAAACCAAATCCCTTTGTTTTAAAACATGGCATTACTAATGGCAGAGCACTACACTGTTGAAATATGTTCAAGTAAAGGGTATGTAAGGCTATGTAAGATTGGCCTAAGCATGGGATAAAGAGTTTCCACCGTATGTCAGCTCATTCCTTTTAAATTTAAACAATCTCAGAAATCCCAAGGATAGATTCTGTAGGTTAGAATAGAGAGAAGTCTGTATTTTTCCTTGAACATCTGCCTCCCCTGCTGTTCAAACAGAAAAACTACAAGCAGTTAACAAGAAGAGAAAAAAAAGCAGTATTCACTTCATCCAGATTTAATCTTGAGTAATCAACAAAAATGCATAACATGTTTATAAAAAAGGGAGTGAAAGACTTAAAAGAATAAAGGATTTATTTAAATACATTGTGCAAATGGTAGTAGTTTGGGTCCTTTATGTAACTCTGCAAAATCAATGCCAGGAACATGTGAATGAATGCTGAGAATTCTCCATCCCAGACCTCACCAGTGAAGCATATCGTTCATAATGTGTCTTTGTGTTGTGTGGGAGCACATACAAATGCAACAGGGTCCACTTTTACTGATGGGAGATGAGAAACTGAAGAGGTGTGTCATCTCTGTCAGGACGACTGAGCAAGTTCCAATCTGCTCTCTGTAGTTGGTGCTTCGATTATCTCCCCAGACATAAATTCCTCCTGGTTAATAGAGAAATAGATTAGGCATCATGAACACAATAGTTACAATATCAGAGAAAGAGCAAAAATATATTAAATGACAAGTAGCTAGTAGGGTGGGGCCATCAATACACTAGTCTCGCGAGGCCTCGTAATTCTCGTTTAGTCTCGTTGACTCGATCAGAACATGAGACACCAAGGCTATCTAAACACCAACCTTGTCGTAGATTACTTTAACAATGAGCGAGCAGCTCGGACACGTCGCTATTTCTTCACCATTTTCCAAATCCTCCTGCAAGTAGAGAGATTAAATACAACCGTCACAGGCTAGTTGGCACGACGTGGCTTGCAGGGGATCTTCTCACGCTGTACTTACTTTGGTTATGGCAAATCTGTCGCCACATGGGCAGGGAAAATAGTATGTATCTTCATCCTCGTCATATTCAAAGTCCTCGATCTCAACTTCGTCGTGATAGACCGACATTATTAGAGTAAAATTATTTAATTCGTACCCAGCTAGCTAACTAGTTGACGACATTACTCTGTTAAGCGAAAGTGTGACGAACGACCTCTGCGCAGTCGCACATCAAGTCGTCATTAAAAGCCAAATATGACCATCAGGGGGTACGATAGAGTCGTGAATCCTCAACTGAGGACAGTATTGTTGGCATGGTCATTTACACCTTCGCAATTACAGATGGTTATACAATTACAGTGTGTTCGGAAAGTATTCAGACCCCTTGACTTTTTCACATTTTGTTACGTTACAGCCTTACTCTAAAATGGATCAAATTAAATGTTTTCCTCATCAATCCACACACTACCCCATACTGACAAAGTGAAAACATTTTTAGAAATGTTTGCAACTATATTTGAAAATAAAAAACAGAAATGCCTTATTTACTTATTTCAGACGCTTTGCTATGAGACTCGAAATTGAGCTCAGGTGCATCCTGTTTCCATTGATCATCCTTGAGATGTTTCTACAATTTGATTGGAGTCCTCCTGTGGTAAATTCAATTGATTGGACATGATTTGGAAAAGCACACACCTGTCTATATAAGGTCCCACAGTTGACAGTACATGTCAGAGCAAAAACCAAGCCATGAGGTCAAAGGAATTGTCCGTAGAGCTCTGAGACAGGATTGTGTCGAGGCACAGATCTGGAGAAGGGAACCAAAACAATGCAACATTGAAGGTCCTGAAGAACACAGTGGCCTCCATCATTCTTAAATGGAAGAAGTTTGGAACCACCTAGATTCTTCCAAGAGCTGGCCACCCGGCCAAACTGAGTAATCGGGGGAGAAGGGCCTTGGTCAGGGAGGTGACCAAGAACCCGATGGTCATTCTGACAGAGCTCCAGAGTTCCTCTGTGGAGATGGGAGAAACTTCCAGAAGGGCAACCATCTCTGCAGTACTCCACCAATCAGGACTTTATGGTAGAGTGGCCAGACAGAAGCCAGTCCTAAGTAAAAGACACATGACAGCCCACTTGTAGTTTGCCAAAAGGCACCTAAAGACTCTAAGTCCATGAGAAACAAGATTCTCTGGTCTGATGAAACCAAGATTGAACTCTTTGGTCTGAATGCCAAGTGTCATGTCTGGAGGAAACCTGGCACCATCCCTACGGTGATTATGGTGGTGGCAGTATCATGCTGTGGGGATGTTTTTCAGCGGCAGGGACTGGGGGACTAGTCAGGATCGAGGGAAAGATGAACAGAGACAATTACAGAGCGATCCTTAATGAAAACCTGCTCCAGAGCGCTCAGGACCTCAGACTGGGGCGAAGGTTCACCTTCCAACAGGAAAACAACCCTAAGCACACAGCCAAGACAACGCAGGAGTGGCTTCGGGACAAGTATCTGAATGTCCTTGAGTGGCCCAACCAGAGCCCGGACTTGAACTCGATCGAACATCTCTGGAGAGACCTGAAAATAGCTGTGCAGTGACGCTCCCCATCCAACCTGACAGAGCTTGAGAGGATCTGAAGAGATGAATGGGAGAAACTCCCCAAATACAGGTGTGCCAAGCTTGTAGCGTCATACCCAAGAAGACTCTAGGCTGTAATCGCTGCCAAAGGTTCTTCAACAAAGTACTGAGTGAAGGGTCTGAATACTTATGTAAATGTGATATATCGTTTTTCAATGAAAACATTTGCAAACATTTCTACACCTGTTTTTGCTTTGTCATTATGGGGTATTGTATGGTTTTTTGTTGGGGTTTTTTCACCTTTATTTAACCAGGTAGGCCAGTTGAGAACAAGTTCTCATTTACAACTGCGACCTGGCCAAGATAAAGCAAAGCAGTGCGACACAAACAACAACACAGTTACACATGGAATTAACAAACGTACAGTCAATAACACAATAGAAAAATCTATATACAGAGTGTGCAAATGAGGTAAGAATAGGGAGGTAAGGCAATAAATAGGCCATAGTGGCTAAGTAATTACAATTTAGCAATTCAACACTGGAGTGCAGAAGATGAATGTGCAAATAGAGATACTGGGGTGCAAAGGAGCAACAACAACAAAAAATAACAATATGGGGATGAGTAATGGATGGGCTATTTACAGATGGGCTATGTACAGGTGCAATGATCTGTAAGCTGCTCTGACAGCTGATGCTTAAAGTTAGTGAGAGAGATATGAGTCTCCAGCTTCAGTGATTCTTGCAATTTGTTCCAGTCATTGGCAGCAGAGAACTGTCAGGAAAGGAGGAATTGGCTTTGGTGGTGACCAGTGAAATATACCTGCTGGAGCGCGTGCTACGGGTGGGTGCTGCTATGGTGACCAGTGACCTGAGATAAGGCGGGGCTTTACCTAGCAAAGACTTATAGATGACCTGGAGCCAGTGGGTTTGGCGACGAATATGAAGCGAGCGCCAGCCAACGAGAGCATACAGGTCGCAGTGGTGGGTAGTATATGGGGCTTTGATGACAAAACGGAGGGCACTGTGATAGACTGCATCCGATTTTCTGAGTAGAGTGTTGGAGGCTATTTTGTAAATGACATCGCCGAAGTCAAGGATCGGTAGGATAGTCTATTTTACGATGGTATGTTTGGCAGCATGAGTGAAGGATGCTTTGTTGCGAAGTAGGAAGCCGATTCTAGATTTAATTTTGGATTGGAGATGCTTAATGTGAGTCTGAAAGGAGAGTTTACAGTTTAACCAGACACCTAGGTATTTGTAGTTGTCTACGTATTTATTCTAAGTCAGAACCGTCCAGAGTAGTGATGCTGGACGGGCGTGCAGGTGCAGGCAGCGATCGGTTGAAGAGTATGCATTTAGTTTTACTTGCATTTAAGAGCAGTTGGAGGCCACGGAAGGAGAGTTGTATGGCATTGAAGCTCGTCTGGAGGTTAGTTAACACAGTGTCCAAAGGGCCAGAAGTATACAGAATGGTGTCGTCTGCATCGAGGTGGATCAGAGAATCACCAGCAGCAAGAGCGACATTATTGATGTATACAGAGAAAAGAGTCGGCCCGAGAATTGAACCCTGTGGAACCCCCATAGAGACTGCCAGAGGTCTGGACAACAGGCCCTCCGATTTGCAACACTGAACTCTGTCTGAGAAGTAGTTGGTGAACCAGGCGAGGCAGTCATTTGAGAAACCAAGGCTGTTGAGTCTGCCGATAAGAATGTGGTGATAGACAGAGTCGAAAATCTTGGCCAGGTCAATGAATACGGCTGCACAGTATTGTCTTTTATCGATGGCGGATATGATATCGTTTAGGACCTTGAGCTTGCTGAGTTGCACCCATGACCAGCTCGGAAACCAGATTGCATAGCGGAGAAGGTACGGTGGGATTCGAAATGGTCGGTGATCTGTTTGTGAACTTGGCTTTCGAAGACCTTAGAAAGGCAGGGTAGGATAGATATAGGTCTGTAACAGTTTGGGTCTAGAGTGTCTCCCCCTTTGAAGAGGGGGATGACCGCGGCAGCTTTCCAATCTTTCGGGATCTCAGACGATACGAGAGGTTGAACAGGCTAGCAAATAGGGGTTGCAACAATTGTGGCAGATCATTTTAGAAAGAGAGGGTCCAGATTGTCTAGCCCAGCTGATTTGTAGGGGTCCAGATTTTGCAACTCTTTCAGAACATCAGCTATCTGGATTTGGGTGAAGGAGAAATGGGGGAGGCTTGGGCAAATTGCTGATTGATGAATCAATTTTAGAATGAGGCTGTAAAGTAACAACGTTTTGGAAAAGTCAAAGGGTCTGAATACTTCCCGAATGCACTCTATGCCAATGTTCCCAATTGGGACTTTGAATGAGAATAGAATGGTCTGCATCTGCCATGATTAAGTGAGTGTGATCCACTAATCTACATCCTAATCAAATTCAGATGTCACACTTGACAAAATAAATTAATAGGAATTGATGAAGGGTATTGTCTTTGCAATACCTCCTGTGTGCAATAATTCAGTGGATAAACGCTTTAACTTATCAATGTGAACGTTACCTAGTTGACTAACAAAGCTTATGGGTTACGTCATGACAGATTAATAAGCACCTGCCTGCACAGGGAGAGAGAAAAGAATACATTGTTGAAACGCTTATGAAGTCGAATGATTTCTTGTTTCAAATTCTAGTCATGGGGTTGAATACATGAATCCAAGCATTCAAGAGGAAAATACAGTATTTTTTCAAGGACCCAAAGTTCGTACATAGGAGGTCAATTAGATTAAAACATACCCTCAGGTTTGGCTACATGCTTTCACCATTTCTCCTACAACTTGTCTTTGCCCACCAGCTGGTCAAAGGGTTATGTTTCAGCGACCTTTAATCCCCAAAAGAACATGACCTCTAACACATTACCCACAATGAAGGAAGTCAACCCAATTGGAAACTTAATGTCAGCACTGTAGTCCCACAAGCTTCATCAGAATGTCTTCCAGTCAGAGAATGCCATGGAGACCTGTTCTCCTAGGAGTGAGGAGTGACCTCACTCAGTGGAATGTACCAGAGGTTTATGGCCTCAGCTCCATATGTGTATAAAGATACGACCAGATGGAGCAGGTGACGTGGAAGAATTCATGTATGACTGGATACATTTTTATTTGTGTCTCCCTATGTGTGTTTGTCCCAACACTTAGCTACAGCATTATTTGATTATAGCGTCATTACTAGGAAGCGAGACTTTGTGAGAGGGACAATAACAACAAAAATAGCATGAGATAGCTTCTGTAGTACTAGCATGTGAGAGTGACAAATTTTTGGGCCTTGCTGATTTGACCTAATCGTATCAGCAGTGCTTTTCAGGGTTGGTTTGACTTGGGATTCACCACCCTCCCCAGATCTGACATGGTCTTCCTTTTGTAATCACACACACACACACACACAGTGTTAATCAGCAGTGAGATTTGATTGGAGTGACTCAATTAGGCCATGGAAATGAGTTTAGTGGACAGATTCTAGGCGCTACAGGCTTTACGTCACTTCTCTATACAGGTCAAGGTACCATAGACCTGGGGAACATAAACCACTCTTACACTTCTTGGTTTTCTCACCATAACAGAATTATGATTCTGTCAAATGCTCATTTAGGATCTGTAGGTCTAATTCTGAAATATCTTGAGAATTCCCATACTTGGAATTGGTTATAGGTAATGAATGTGATTTTAGGCTGTTGAGCATGCTTGTACATCACATTAAGGTGCTGAACTACTTATCCAACTGAGCTGTGTGTGTGTGTGTGTGTGTGTGTGTGTGTGTGTGTGTGTGTGTGTGTGTGTGTGTGTGTGTGTGTGTGTGTGTGTGTGTGCGTGTGTGCGTGCGTGCGTGCGTGCGTGCGTGCGTGCGTGCGTGCGTGCGTGCGTGCGTGCGTGCGTGCGTGCGTGCGTGCGTGCGTGCGTGTGTGTGTGCGTGTGTGAATTAACAGTACCTTTCTAGGGTATGTTACATCACATGATTAAAGACCCAGTTACTCATCTCCTGGAATCATCTGTGTCACATAGCGTCTTCCAAGTACAACCTATTATGCATTTTGATTCTGAGAACTTTTGATGGAAGATCAGTGCACAAAGCCCTAAGAGATTTGCTGCCAGAGTGGAACTATGAAATAAGACGATTCATGTTATGAGGCTGGATGGAACTCGTGAGGAAGGATGAACACATGAATAGGGGAAACAACAAGAGAACCAGCCTCATGTGATCATCAGTCGTAAACAACAAACCCGGAGATGATAATTGCATAAGCAGAGTCAGCAAGGGTGAATTAAGTGGATTTGTCAATTAAGACTTCAGAAGGCTCGACTATGCTCAACGGAAAAACATCATCCCAAATTCTAAAAGGGATGAGTCAACACATGATAGGCTGAGATTCAATTGGGACACTTTGAACTTGTTTTTCCAGCAAGTGAAAGTTGACTTAGTCCGTATCAGTATTGTGAATTATTGAATGTTCAGGCAGCTGGTCAGTGGTTGCCATTCATCACCGTATCACTGGTTCCATCAGTTTCTAGTGGCCTAAGTGTTACGTAAACCCAACATGGGTTTCTGTAAGGAAATTCAATATGCTGTGGTTTATCTGTATGTTGTATCAAACTCTTTTTTGATCAGGAAAGTAGACTGAGAATGCATTCTCTTCTACACCCATTTTGTTACATCAGCTCTACAGAGACACTTAATGCTAATACAAAGGGGGATGCCATTGGATTACTGCTGAAAAGGATAGTTCAGATGAGGGAACCAATCACACCAAATGGCACCCTATTCCTTAGACACTCCGTTACTTTTACCAGCATAACCTCGTCCCCAGGCTAATTGCTATGGAGCCGGCTGGTGGACAAGACTAGACACAGCCTCGCATAAACCCGTGGCCCTAGAAAGAGATATCTGATGCCATTTAGGATTCACCCAAGATACGCTGGAGGTCCCGGATCTACAGAATCACCCACTGAACTGTATTACATGGCTGCCTGTATCACAAGACTGTAAATTAGGAGGCAATGTCTTACTCATGTTTACTGTACATTTTGTGGTCCTCTGTAGCTCAGTTGGTAGAGCATGGCGTTTGCAAGGCCAGGACAGTGGGTTTGATTCCGGGGACCACCCGTATATAAAATGAATGCACGCATGACTGTAAGATGCTTTGGATAAAACTGCTTAATTGCATATATTGTTATTATATTATTATTATACTATAATATAATAGATAATAATATAATGTTAATGTATGCCATTTTTATTATATATTATTATATTATCATTAGCAAGACATAACCAGTCTGAGTGAAATGCATGGGTTAACAGGTTTAACTCAGTCCACATGAACCAATATAACAGCAGTATTTTGAAGAATTCTAGAATGTTCTAGAATTTGCTCATGTGATTTTAGTTTTTATTGCTGTTGATGACTCCTGTCTGTCTCTTGTCTCTTTAAAGAGTGCTTATTGACGGCTCCTTGCGTTCCTGGCCCCTGTCCCTGATCAGGAGACCATCCTCTGGCGTCCAGGCAAAGACATGTCTTTATGGGGATGATGACTGTACAACATCTGCGCACAGTCCATATGTTGTACAGTCAAGGTATAAAAAACAACAACGCTGACCCGGTTTGGATGTCGGAGAATGTGTCTCACAACAAGTCAAGTTACTATGAGCCTTTGCACACCAAGTCCATGGCATTTATTAACTCTTCATTAACCTTAACCACTACAAATTAGCCCCAGTTTACTTACCCTGTTGACAGATTTGTTTTTAATTGACTTAATAAGACAATTATAAGTGACAATACTTTGCCTTATCTGAACTGAGGTCCTGTACATTAGCAACCCCTAGGTGTTGAAACTCAATATTAGGAAGGTGTTCCTAATGTTTGGTGTACTCAGTGTATGTTCATCATCAGAAGAACAGGGCACTTAGGCAGTGGGTCATGTAACATTATGGGAAGTCCGTCCAGAGTTTTAAGTGGCAATGGGATCAGGGGAGTTACTGTAGCAGGGGCCCAGGCCCCTCAAGTCGACAGCCCATTCCCTGCAGGGACTCTGTCCTGGCATAGCTATGTGCTGGTTGGCCTCTTGAGCAAGTGTGTCAGAACACAAGCTGGCATGCACTCCACTCACCAACACAAAAGATAACTGTTGCCCTGATCCAACTTTTATTTTATTTAACCAGGCAAGTCATTTAAGAACAAATTCTTATTTACAATGACGGCCTACCCCAGCCAAACCCGGACAACGCTGGGCCAGTTGTGCGCCATCCTATGGGACTCCCAGTCACGGCTGGTTGTGATACAGAATGGAATCAAACCTGGGTCTGTAGTGACGCCTCTAGCATTGAGATGCTGTGCCTTAGACCGCTGTGCCACTCGGGAGCCCACCTAACACTTACCAAACATACTTTTCCTCATAGCTTTGTGAGAGCTTATTAGGTTGACATTGCTTGGCTAGCCAGCGTTGTTCAGGTCTGAGTCCTCGGAGAGAAAGCTATTCCTCACTATGACTGTAAAGAGGTGATTGTCAGACTAACTGGTTTTACAAGACACCCAGGGACGGATTCCCGGACACAGATAGATTATGCCTAGTCCTTGACTAAGAGGCATGTTCAATGGAGATTCTCCATCCAAGGTGCTTTAGTCCAAGACTACACATTAGGAAAAGAGGGTTCCTCAAGGGTTCTTTGGGAAAGGGGGTGGTTCTATGTGGAACCATAATGACTAAAATAACCCTTTGATCCTTCAATGATTCTTTGCAGTTCAGAAAAGGGTTATTTCCTCTTTTAGTGATAATTAAAATGTAGGGGCTGTGGCTCATTAGAATATTTTTGAGACATGGTTTGCTCACAGCTCTTTTTGTGCAACTGTGAGTAAGAGTGTCTTGCTTTCATTGAGAACTGTTGTCTAAATCAATAGTTCTCAATTCTCTCCTTAGGAACCCTTGGCAATTCCAGAGCTTGTACAGCTGATTAAACTTGTCAATTAACACCTGCAAATGTAACAATATAGTATGGCTAACCAGAAAAAATAATACTGTGTGTCTCTTCAAAAGGTTCTTTGTGGAACCTTTGTAGAACCTTTGAGTTTTTTATAAAACCATTCTCCATAATGATTCTATAAAGAACCATTGACAAGGGTTCTATACAGCACCAAAAATCGAATAAAATCAAATGTTATTTGTCACATGCGCCGAATAAACCTTATCATGAAATGCTTACTGACAAGCCCTTAACCAACAATGCAGTTTTAAGAAAAATAAGAGTTAAGAAAATATTCACTAAATAAACTAAAGTAAAAATAAAATAACGAGGCTATATACAGGGGGTTCCAGTATCGAGTCAATGTGTGAGGGTACAGGTTAGTCAAGGTAATTGAGGAAATATGTACATGTAGGTAAGGGTAAAGTGACTATGCATAAATAATAAACAGCGAGTAGCAACAACGTCAAAAAAAATGGGGGGTCAATGCAAATAGTTTGGGTAGCCATTTGATTAACTGTTCAGCAGTCTTATGCCTTGGGGGTAGAAGCTGTTAAGAAGCCTTTTGGACCTAGACTTGGCGCTCCGGTAGTGCTTGCCATACGGTAGCAGAGAGAACAGTCTATGACTAGGGTGGCTGGAGTCTTTGACAATTTTTATGGCCTTCCTCTGACACTGCCTGGTATAGAGGTCCTGGATGGCAGGAAGCTTGGCCCCAGTGATGTACTGGTCCATACGCAATTCCCTCTGTAGTGCCCTGCGGTCAGATGTCGAGCAGTTGCCATACCAGGCAGTGATGCAACCAGTCAAGATGCTGTCGATGGTGCAGCTGTAGAACTTTTTGAGGATCTGAGGACCCATTCCAAATCTTTTCAGTCTCCTGAGGGGGAATAGGCTTTGTCATGCCCTCTTCACGACTGTCTTGGTGTGTTTGGACCATGATAGTTTCTCGACCTGCTCCACTACAGCCCTGTCGATGTGAATGGGGGCGTGCTCGGCCCTCCTTTTCATGTAGTCCACGATCATCTCCTTTGTCTTGATCACGTTGAGGGAGAGGTTGTTGTCCTGGCACCACACGGCCAGGTCTCTGACCTCCTCCCTATGGGCTGTCTCGTCGTTGTCGGTGATCAGGCCTACCACTGTTGTTTTGTCGGCAAACTTAATGATGGTGTTGAAGTCGTGGGTTATGATGATAGTGGAACCCTTTTTGGTGCCATATATAACCTTTTTCTTTCTTTATAGAACCTTACGAAAGGGTTCTTTATAGCATTATAAAGGTTCCATTTAGAACCATATGAGCATGGTTCTTTATAGCACCTTAAAAGGGATCATTACGAGCCAAAGAAATGTTATTTGGCACTATATAGAACCATTTGTTTTTAGTGTGTAGATATACAGTATTAATCCAGCCTTGGCTACAGATCTTTTTCCAGTGTAAATTATTTACTGCTCTACCCTCGGGGTTAGGGTTAAGGGTTAAGGTTAGGGCTAGGGGAAGGATTAGCTAACATGCTCTCTACCCTAACCTGGCCTGTTTTCTCTGTAAATGATCAGAGGTGCAAGTATTAAGTTCTGGTATGTCACGTTCCTGACCTATTTCTGTTAGTTTGTTGTATGTGTTAGTTGGTCAGGACGTGAGTTTGGGTGGGCATTCTATGTTGTGTGTTTCTATGTTGGTTTAGGGTTGCCTGGTATGGCTCTTAATTAGAGGCAGGTGTTTTGCGTTCCTCTAATTGAGAGTCATATTTAGGTAGGTTGTTTCACTGTGTTCGTTGTGGGTGGTTGTCTCCTGTGTCAGTGTTTGTCGCACCATACGGGACTGTTCGGGTTGTGTTGTACATAGTCATTTTTATGTGTAGGCTATTTTCCCTGTTCGTGCGTTCTCGTGTTTAATGTAAGTTCGTCGTTCAGGTCTGTCTACTCCGTTTGTTGTTTTGTTAGTTTATAGTGAAGTTCGTGTTTTCGTCTTGTCTTTAATAAATATTATGTGTTCACAACCCGCTGCGCATTGGTTCCCTCAATACTCCTCCTTTTCGGTTGAAGAGGAGGAGGACCACCGTTACAGAACCACCCACCAATCCAGAATCAAGCAGCGGTGTAAACGGAGTAAGGGACAGCGCAAGAAGGAGGAATGGACTTGGGACGATGTATTGGACGGTAAAGGTTGCTACACATGGGAGGAGATCCTGGCTGGAAGGGATCGCCTCCCATGGGAACAGCTGGAGGCACTGAGGAGAGCAGAGGCAACCGGAGAAGGGAACCGGAGTTATGAGGGGACGCGTCTAGCACGGAAGCCCGAAAAGCCTGTGAGTACCACCCAAAAATTTCTTGGGGGGGGGCTAAGAGGTAGTGGGCCAAGGGCAGGTAGGAGACCTGCGCCCACTTACCAGGCTAACCGTGGAGAGCGGGAGTACGGGCAGACACCGTGTTACGCAGTAGAGCGCACGGTGTCCCCTGTACGTGTGCATAGCCCAGTGCGGGTTATTCCACCTCCCCGCACTGGTAGGGCTAGATTGGGCATTGAGCCAAATGTCATGAAGCCGGCCCTACATATCTGGCCACCAGTACGTCTCCTTGGGCCGGCTTACATGGCACCAGCTTTACGCATGGTGTCCCCGGTTCGCCTACATAGCCCGGTGCGGGTTATTCCACCTCTCCGCACTGGGCGGGCAACGGGGAGCATTCAACCAGGTAAGGTTGGGCAGGCTCGGTGCTCAAGGGAGCCAGTACGCTTGCACGGTCCGGTATTTCCGGCGCTACCTCCCCGCCCCAGCCTAGTAACAACAGTGCCTACACTACGCACCAGGCTTCCAGTGCGTTTCCAGAGCCCTGTTCCTCCTCCACGCACTCTCTCTATGGTGCGTGTCTCCAGCCCGGTGCCTCCAGTTCCGGCACCACGCACTAAGCCACCTGTGCGTCTCCAGAGCCCTGTACACACTGTTCCTTCTCCCCGTACTCGTCCTGATGTGCGTGCACTCAGCCCGGTGCCACCAGTGCCGGTACCACGCACCAGGAATATAGCACGCTTTGAGAGTCCAGTGTGCCCTGTCCCTGCTCCCCGCACTAGGCTTGAAGTGCGTGTCCCCAGTCCGGTGCCTCCAGTTCCGGCACCACGCACCAGGCCTACAGTGCGTCTCAGCCGGCCAGAGTCTGCCGTCTGCCCAACGGCGCATGAACTGCCTGTCTGCCATGAGCCTGCAAAGCTGCCCGTCTGCCATGAGCCTACAGAGCCTTCCGCCAGACAGGAGCAGCCAAAGCCTTCCGCCAGACAGGAGCAGTTTGAGCCATCCGTCTCCGCAGCGCCATCTGAGCCATCCGTCTCCGCAGCGCCATCTGAGCCATCCGTCTCCCCAGCGCCGTCTGAGCCATCCGTCTCCCCAGCGCCGTCTGAGCCATCCGTCTCCCCAGCGCCGTCTGAGCCATCCGTCTGTCCCGAGCCATTAGAGCCGCCCGTCTGTCCCGAGCCGTCAGAGCCGATAGTCAGTCAGGAGCCGCTAGAGCCAGTCGTCAGTCAGGATCTGCCAGAGCCGCCAACCAGACAGGATCTGCCAGAGCCGCCAACCAGACAGGATCTGCCAGAGCCGCCAACCAGACAGGATCTGCCAGAGCCGCCAACCAGACAGGATCTGCCAGAGCCGCCAACCAGACAGGATCTGCCAGAGCCGCCAACCAGACAGGATCTGCCAGAGCCGCCAACCAGACAGGATCTGCCAGAGCCGTCAGCGAGCCATGAGCGTCCAGAGCCGTCAGCGAGCCATGAGCGTCCAGAGCCGTCAGCCAGCCATGAGCGTCCAGAGCCGTCAGCCAGCCATGAGCGTCCAGAGCCGTCAGCCAGCCATGAGCGTCCAGAGCCGTCAGCCAGCCATGAGCGTCCAGAACCGTCAGCCAGCCATGAGCGTCCAGAGCCGTCAGCCAGCCATGAGCGTCCAGAGCCGTCAGCCAGCCATGAGCGTCCAGAGCCGTCAGCCAGCCATGAGCGTCCAGAGTCGTCAGCCAGTCATGAGCTGTCCCTTAGCCCAGAGCGGCTATTTACCCAGAACTGCCCCTCAGTCCAGAGCTGTCTCTCTGTCCGGAGCTGCCTTTCAGTCCGGAGTTGCCCCTCTATCCTGAGCTACCTCTCTATCCTGAGCTACCTCTCTATCCTGAGCTATCCCTCTGTCCTGAGCTATCCCTCTATCCCGGGGCTGCCCCTTGTATTGATGTTACCCAAAGGATTAAGTGGGTGTAGTATGAGGGTGGTCATTTGTAGGGGGAGAGGGAGGCTGGGATTGACTATGGTGGGGTGGGGACCTCGCCCTGATCCTGAGCCACCACCGTGGTCAGATGCCCACCCAGACCCTCCCCTAGGCTTTGTGCTGGTGCGCCCGGAGTTCGCACCTTATGGGGGGGGTTATGTCACGTTCCTGACCTATTTCTGTTAGTTTGTTGTATGTGTTAGTTGGTCAGGACGTGAGTTTGGGTGGGCATTCTATGTTGTGTGTTTCTATGTTGGTTTAGGGTTGCCTGGTATGGCTCTTAATTAGAGGCAGGTGTTTTGCGTTCCTCTAATTGAGAGTCATATTTAGGTAGGTTGTTTCACTGTGTTCGTTGTGGGTGGTTGTCTCCTGTGTCAGTGTTTGTCGCACCATACGGGACTGTTCGGTTTGTGTTGTACATCGTCATTTTTATGTGTAGGCTATTTTCCCTGTTCGTGCGTTCTCGTGTTTAATGTAAGTTCGTCGTTCAGGTCTGTCTACTCCGTTTGTTGTTTTGTTAGTTTATAGTGAAGTTCGTGTTTTCGTCTTGTCTTTAATAAATATTATGTGTTCACAACCCGCTGCGCATTGGTTCCCTCAATACTCCTCCTTTTCGGTTGAAGAGGAGGAGGACCACCGTTACATGGTAGCCTAATCTGCACTCTATATCCAGAGGCCTTATCAGCTGCTGGGGAGAGCCAGCCTAGACTCAGGGGTCAAAGTAACATAGTAAATGTACATTTGTCTTCCTCAATTTAGTATGATATGTTTTCATTTGTGGATGTCCATCATCCATTTGGTATGATATATTACGTTCTTCAATTCGTATGATACGTTACCAATTCCAATTCATATGATATCTTACGCATTTGCAAAATGTTAGCTAGGCTAGGGGTTAGGGTTAAGGGTTAAGGTTAGGGCTAGGGGAAGGATTAGCTAACATGCTAAGTAGTTGCAAAGTAGCTTAAAAGTAGTAAGTGGTTACAAAGTTGCTAATTACCTAAAATGCTAAAGTTGTCCGTGATTCGATCAGGCCCCTAGTGCCTGGTCTGGAGTGTGCAGTCACAAGCTTTGTTGGTTGGCTACTTAGCGGTACCAGAAGCACTGGTCTGCCCTAGAAGGCCTATGTAAATTATAATCGCCAGAATGGCAAAACCATTTTTTTTACCGGACGTTTTGGGGTCTAAAATGTGTTTATTATGATCAAGTTCAATCCCCACTGTGATTCTTTTTAAAGTTCGAGATATTTAATTAAATAGTGATCCATTCTGACTACTACATTTGTCGTCACACATGCTGACACAGACCAATCTCGGGCCGGCAGGCTACAAGGAGGCTCGGGGGTTGACTCGCTCAGGCAGGATGAAAACGATTACATCGACCATGATCCTTTGCTTGTTACGGCCACTTTAAGCCATTAACCGTAGCAATTTTTTGGTGCCATTCATCCCCATTCAGCAATATGGCACGCTTTAAATTAAAATACTCCCGGCTTCATGCGCCATCAGGAGTTTTCCATACGACTACGTGGATGACGTTGGCGCTATCGTTATAGCTGCAGGTTTTAATGTCTATGGATTTGATTTAAACACGTAACCTTTTGGGTTGCTAGAAGTTTTCCTAATAAACCCACCTATCCTCCCCTACCAACGTCCTTCCTTTCATTTTTGGCTTAAGTAACCTTCTGTCTTATGTAACCGTACCAAACCGAACATATCATACTAATTGGAGGGAAACAAATGTACGTTTACTATGTTACATCTAGCCGGTGCGGCCATGCTGGGAGAGCAGGCGGCCTGACAGGCCAGGCACTCACTGTGGCTCCCATCAGTTGGCCTGGTCTCAGATCTGTTTGTACTGTCTTGCCATATGGTCATTGTCACACTTTGGAACAAACATATCTGTCACCAGGCTACCCATCAGGCAGTGCTTATAAGATGCCAGGCTGTGACATGGGCCTCCGCCACCACCTCGTATGGGTAAAATCTATCCACTTAATGTATGGGTCATGTACAGGTAAATGCCAAAATAAAGGAAACCCCAACATAGAGTGTCTTAATAGGGTGTTGGGTCACCATGAGCCAGAACATCTTCAATGCACCTTGGTATAGATTCTACAAGTGTCTAGCACTCTATTGGAGGGATCTGACACCATTATTCCACAAGAAATGCCACCATTTGGTGGTTTGTTGATGGTGGTGGAAAACACTGTCTCAGGTGCCTCTCCAGAATCTCCCATAAGTGTTCAATTGGGTTGAAATCTGGTGACTTCGTCGGCCAAGGCATATAGTTTACATCGCTTTCATGCTCATCAAACTATTCAGTGACCACTTGTGCTTGTGGATGGGGACATTGTCATCCTATGGGGACATAGCCATGGTAGCAAAATAATGACATGCCCAGCATTTTTATACATGATCCTAACCATGATGGATGTTAATTGCTGAATTAACTCAGGAACCACACCTGTGTGGAAGCACCTGCTTTCAATGTACTTTGTGTCCCTCATTTACTCACTGTTTCCATTTTTTTTGGCAGTTACCTGTATAGGAGCGTTGCCAAAATGCAAAGTACATACGACACTGAGGGGTCATCTAGGAGCACTTCACTAGCCTGGTCCCAGATCTGTTCATGCTGTAGGTGTTGACAAGACAGCACTTCACTGCAAAGAGATAGGCCAGCAGTCACAACATGTTCTCACTCAGTCACTCTCTTTCATTTCTTCAATAGATATTTCCAAGACCAAGGAACTGTCTATACACACTGTCTCTCTCACAGCTTATCTGTGTCACGACACAAACATTCCCCTTATCACATTAAGTCCAGGCTATGTTTGGAACCACACTCATGGTTTGGGTTTCTCCAGGTTCATGAGTGCTTGATGACATTTTAAAAAAAGGAGGGGAAATATCTCGCTGCACGCAGGACCATTTGACATTGTTGGAGTGAACGTCACAAGGCAGAGAAGAATTTCAGAAGGTGGGCCAAAAACCTTCATTTGATAATAAGACACATACTGTTTATGTAATGCTTGTTTACGAAACAGCTCTTAATGGGTTCCGCGTGACTAAGAAGGTATAAAACCATAAAATGTGATTAACACCCCCTACTCTACACCTCCCATCAGACAGTATCACACCCCCTACTCTACACCTCCCATCAGACAGTATCACACCTCCTACTCTACACCTCCTATCAGACAGTATCACACCCCCTACTCTACACCTCCCATCAGACAGTATCACACCCCCTACTCTACACCTCCCATCAGACAGTATCACACCCCCTACTCTACACCTCCTATCAGACAGTATCACCCCCCTACTCTACACCTCCCATCAGACAGTATCACACCCCCTACTCTACACCTCCTATCAGACAGTATCACACCCCCTACTCTACACCTCCTATCAGACAGTATCACACCCCCTACTCTACACCTCCCATCAGACAGTATCACACCCCCTACTCTACACCTCCTATCAGACAGTATCACACCCACTACTCTACACCTCCTATCAGACAGTATCACACCCCCTACTCTACACCTCCTATCAGACAGTATCACACCCCCTACTCTACACCTATCAGACAGTATCACACCCCCTACTCTACACCTCCTATCAGACAGTATCACACCCCCTACTCTACACCTCCTATCAGACAGTATCACACCCCCTACTCTACACCTCCTATCAGACAGTATCACACCCCCTACTCTACACCTCCTATCAGACAGTATCACACCCCCTACTCTACACCTCCTATCAGACAGTATCACACCCCCTACTCTACACCTCCTATCAGACAGTATCACACCCCCTACTCTACATCTCCTATCAGACAGTATCACACCCCCTACTCTACACCTCCTATCAGACAGTATCACACCCCCTACTCTACACCTCCTATCAGACAGTATCCCACCCCCTACTCTACACCTCCCATCAGACAGTATCACACCCCCTACTCTACACCTCCTATCAGACAGTATCACACCCCCTACTCTACACCTCCTATCAGACAGTATCACACCCCCTACTCTACACCTCCTATCAGACAGTATCACACCCCCTACTCTACACCTCCTATCAGACAGTATCACACCCCCTACTCTACGCCTCCCATCAGACTGTATCACACCCTCCCTACTCTACACCTCCCATCAGACAGTATCCCATCCGCGTCCCTACCTAGCCATACCAGCTACCACTGGACAATGGGCCTTAGGAGTAACATTATATCGCGATAGTAAGGGATTGGCTATGAGACACAAGAGGGGCCTGGTATTGATGATTGTAGCTCGCAATTGACGGAGAACAAATGTGCAAACTATGTAGTCTCATGATCATCCATCAGGAATGAAACACACACCGGTTTAGAATAGATCAACACTTGCTTGTGCTATTCACAACTTTAGGATAATAGAGGATGTGGGAGGGGGTTAGGCTTACTGTGGTAGGAAATGATCAGCATAAATGATCAAGCAAAATCATCAGCCCTCACCTGTTTTGGACACTAGACTGTCTCTCCTTGTGTGTGTGCAGGCACCCTGGCACTAAATCATCCGGTTCAATTAATAAACTAATCATGCTAGTCAGTCTGGACCTTGGCTGTTTGAATCAGTTAGGTTAGTACTGGGCTGGCTGAACGTCAGCCTGTTTACATCCAGTAGCCTTTCAGGACTGGAGTTGAAGACCCTCCTCAGCTCAACCTGATTCACATAACCTGGTGAACTCACATGGCCCTGATGCGGGTGGGTTTTGTTTTCTCAGGGAACCAAGAATAATCAGTAATGTCCTCCTCAAGAATGTTAAACGCAGGTCGACAGGAGGCCTCTTGAGGTCATGTTAACCTGTTCCAGTCTGTCTGTCAGGGCCATTGTGTCCGTTGGGGATATCAAACCTCTCTTTGAGCGGAGTGTGAGTAACAGGAGCGGAACACAAATCCTTTTTCCAGAGGCCACAGATGTTGGAAACATTATATTTCTCTTTAGACCTGTTGCGTTTTATGTAGCAGCCATTTTATTATTATAATTTTTTTAAATAATAATTGTGCGTGGGATGGAGAGGGATGGTTGATCAGGTAAAATCATTTGCATTTGTGGGTGTATGTGTGCTTGTGTGTCTATGTGACAGCATGCTCTCTCTAATATACAGTGAAGCCATAAAAGGCCACTGTCTGTCTGATGGTGGGGAGATGTAACGTTCTGGCTCCAGTGTAGCTCAGTAGTTACATTGTATTTATAGCCTCAGATCAAGTGGTCCGGCCCACACCAGTCACCTCACTGCCCAGTCCCCGGGTACTGCTGCTCTTAAACCAATCAAGCAGAGACTAGGACTGGTCTTCTCCCTCAACTCTCTGTCTGCTCTGACTCCTCTAGCAAGAGACACACAGGCTGAGGCTGCTGCACTCACAGGTAGGAGGACACTTCTCTCTCTACTCCGGCTCTGATCCACTGTTCTGGTAACTGGCTACTGGTCTGCTCTGTCTTTTTTTGTACACTTCCTTTGGTTATTCTAGACATCTGCTTGTTGACTTCTATCCGTTCCACTGCTCTCCATCTGCAGCCACTCACACGGCCGAGGCTGAGCTGCAGATGCTTATTCAGGCTAGAGTTTGTTGTCTTTGGCAGCAAATTAGCTTTTTGGATTTGTGAAACTTTGCAAAACTTCAGAGCTAACCCTCTCCTCTTTTTATTTTGGAATTAGGTGGTTGATGTTTGTTTGATACATTTTGTTTCAGATTAGTTTCAAATACTTTGATAAATACAGATATCGGTAGCTATCAATAACTACCCACTGGGCACACATTGGTTGAATCAACGTTGTGAAATTACGTGGCACCAACATGGAATATATGTTGAATTGACGTCTGTGCGCAGTGGGTATGATTTAAAATGTCTATTTGGCAGTTCGTTTCAAAAGGCCTTGGCAGTGGTCTCCCCTGCAGATTCTGAACGTTGAAAGTGCTATCTACAGTGTCAAATGAATAATTCAATAGCAGGGCATAGATAGAATACAAGCAGATGACTTTCCACATCAGGCCACAACCTCTCAACCCTCTTAGATTTTAGATTGTACTCCAAACAGGCCTGGAATGTGTGCTCTTTTGCACATTCTTTGACTTGCTACGATGTGAAGTGACGCGAGATGAACTGAAAGCTGAAGAGTAGTCTTTGAAAACAAAGAGTGGCTGAATGCAGGAATCCGTGCAGTGTGGCTGGATGAAATGAGATGGGGGTTTGGGTGGGCTGGGCAGTTGTCTGAAGGGCCCCTTTTTTTGGAGTGGGGATGCCCTTCCATGGTAGGGGCCCTGGAGTCACTCATCATGATCTTGTATTAGCTATGGTGTCATGGTAGTGTCATGACAATGTGTATGCCCTGTAAGACTCTATGGCCCTGCAATGAGATTATGGCAGACATGAGCTAAGGCAACAGATGGTGGTCCAGGGACCAATGTTTGGTCTGTAACAGTATAACGATGATAATAGTGATCCATTGTAGAGCTTGAATTAGACAGGAGATTGAGGGGAAATGAGACCTCGTTGGTCTTAATGTATGAATCCATGTACTGCAGTAAAAGGGTCTGAACTAATACTAACGCCTGCCAAAGGTTTTGAGCATGACTCTGATTTGGGAATGGATGAATTGAGGTCTTTGTTTGGAAATGGGACAGGAAGTCAGCTGGAATTAAGATTTTGATTGTTATAGGCTACTGCATGTGACAGTGTGTCACAACTATACTCATGTCTTATTCTGAAAATTGGAAGTATCTACACATCATGACAGAGATCTATCTGCATCTGCCACCCAACACTATTCTGTGATTTTTCTAGACTACGGGGGGGGGGGGGGGGGGTCAATGTGCTGGTGAATAAAGACTGCAACGCAGGTTTGATTGAATTAGTCTATTTCTTGAGACTCTAAAGTTCTTCAGTTGTCATTGACGGATCAAATTAACCTGCAAAACAAGCATAAATACTACTGTGGAACCTAGTATTTGTGAAGTACATGTCTCTGTTCAGGGGTCACTTCGATCTTCATCACAAAATCACTCCATTCCATTTGTGGAGGTGAACGAGTTACGTTGAGTGTTGTGGAGGAGAAGGAGTTACGTTGAGTGTTGTGGTGTGTTGTGGAGGAGAAGGAGTTACGTTGAGTGGTGTGGTGTGTGTGGAGGAGAAGGAGTTAGGTTGAGTGTTGTGGTGTGTGTGGAGGAGAAGGAGTTACGTTGAGTGTTGTGGTGTGTGTGGAGGAGAAGGGGTTATGTTGAGTGGTGTGGTGTGTTGTGGAGGAGAAGGAGTTACGTTGAGTGGTGTGGTGTGTGTGGAGGAGAAGGAGTTAGGTTGAGTGTTGTGGTGTGTGTGGAGGAGAAGGAGTTACGTTGAGTGTTGTGGAGGAGAAGGAGTTACGTTGAGTGTTGTGGTGTGTGTGGAGGAGAAGGAGTTAGGTTGAGTGTTGTGGTGTGTGTGGAGGAGAAGGAGTTACGTTGAGTGTTGTGGTGTGTGTGGAGGAGAAGGAGTTACGTTGAGTGTTGTGGAGGAGAAGGAGTTAGGTTGAGTGTTGTGGTGTGTGTGTGGAGGAGAAGGAGTTACGTTGAGTGTTGTGGTGTGTGTGGAGGAGAAGAAGTTAGGTTGAGTGTTGTGGTGTGTGTGGAGGAGAAGGAGTTACGTTGAGTGTTGTGGTGTGTGTGGAGGAGAAGGAGTTACGTTGAGTGTTGTGGTGTGTGTGGAGGAGAAGGAGTTACGTTGAGTGTTGTGGAGGAGAAGGAGTTACGTTGAGTGTTGTGGTGTGTGTGGAGGAGAAGGAGTTAGGTTGAGTGTTGTGGTGTGTGTGGAGGAGAAGGAGTTAGGTTGAGTGTTGTGGTGTGTGTGGAGGAGAAGGAGTTACGTTGAGTGTTGTGGTGTGTGGAGGAGAATGAGTTACGTTGAGTGTTGTGGTGTGTTGTGGAGGAGAAGGAGTTACGTTGAGTGGTGTGGTGTGTGTGGAGGAGAAGGAGTTAGGTTGAGTGTTGTGGTGTGTGTGGAGGAGAAGGAGTTACGTTGAGTGTTGTGGTGTGTGTGGAGGAGAAGGGGTTATGTTGAGTGGTGTGGTGTGTTGTGGAGGAGAAGGAGTTACGTTGAGTGGTGTGGTGTGTGTGGAGGAGAAGGAGTTAGGTTGAGTGTTGTGGTGTGTGTGGAGGAGAAGGAGTTACGTTGAGTGTTGTGGAGGAGAAGGAGTTACGTTGAGTGTTGTGGTGTGTGTGGAGGAGAAGGAGTTAGGTTGAGTGTTGTGGTGTGTGTGGAGGAGAAGGAGTTACGTTGAGTGTTGTGGTGTGTGTGGAGGAGAAGGAGTTACGTTGAGTGTTGTGGAGGAGAAGGAGTTAGGTTGAGTGTTGTGGTGTGTGTGTGGAGGAGAAGGAGTTACGTTGAGTGTTGTGGTGTGTGTGGAGGAGAAGAAGTTAGGTTGAGTGTTGTGGTGTGTGTGGAGGAGAAGGAGTTACGTTGAGTGTTGTGGTGTGTGTGGAGGAGAAGGAGTTACGTTGAGTGTTGTGGTGTGTGGAGGAGAATGAGTTACGTTGAGTGTTGTGGTGTGTTGTGGAGGAGAAGGAGTTACGTTGAGTGGTGTGGTGTGTGTGGAGGAGAAGGAGTTAGGTTGAGTGTTGTGGTGTGTGTGGAGGAGAAGGAGTTACGTTGAGTGTTGTGGTGTGTGTGGAGGAGAAGGGGTTATGTTGAGTGGTGTGGTGTGTTGTGGAGGAGAAGGAGTTACGTTGAGTGGTGTGGTGTGTGTGGAGGAGAAGGAGTTAGGTTGAGTGTTGTGGTGTGTGTGGAGGAGAAGGAGTTACGTTGAGTGTTGTGGAGGAGAAGGAGTTACGTTGAGTGTTGTGGTGTGTGTGGAGGAGAAGGAGTTAGGTTGAGTGTTGTGGTGTGTGTGGAGGAGAAGGAGTTACGTTGAGTGTTGTGGTGTGTGTGGAGGAGAAGGAGTTACGTTGAGTGTTGTGGAGGAGAAGGAGTTAGGTTGAGTGTTGTGGTGTGTGTGTGGAGGAGAAGGAGTTACGTTGAGTGTTGTGGTGTGTGTGGAGGAGAAGAAGTTAGGTTGAGTGTTGTGGTGTGTGTGGAGGAGAAGGAGTTACGTTGAGTGTTGTGGAGGAGAAGGAGTTACGTTGAGTGTTGTGGTGTGTGTGGAGGAGAAGGAGTTAGATTGAGTGTTGTGGTGTGTGTGGAGGAGAAGGAGTTAGGTTGAGTGTTGTGGTGTGTGTGGAGGAGAAGGAGTTACGTTGAGTGTTGTGGTGTGTGGAGGAGAATGAGTTACGTTGAGTGTTGTGGTGTGTTGTGGAGGAGAAGGAGTTACATTGAGTGTTGTGGTGTGTGTGGAGGAGAAGGAGTTAGGTTGAGTGTTGTGGTGTGTTGTGGAGGAGAATGAGTTACGTTGAGTGTTGTGGTGTGTGTGGAGGAGAAGGAGTTACATTGAGTGTTGTGGTGTGTGTGGAGGAGAAGGAGTTACGTTGAGTGTTGTGGTGTGTGTGGAGGAGAAGGAGTTACGTTGAGTGTTGTGGTGTGTGGAGGAGAATGAGTTACGTTGAGTGTTGTGGTGTGTTGTGGAGGAGAAGGAGTTACGTTGAGTGTTGTGGTGTGTTGTGGAGGAGAAGGAGTTAGGTTGAGTGTTGTGGTGTGTGTGGAGGAGAATGAGTTACGTTGAGTGTTGTGGTGTGTGTGGAGGAGAAGGAGTTACGTTGAGTGTTGTGGTGTGTGTGGAGGAGAAGGAGTTACGTTGAGTGTTGTGGTGTGTGTAGAGGAGAAGGAGTTACGTTGAGTGTTGTGGTGTGTGTGGAGGAGAAGGAGTTACGTTGAGTGTTGTGGTGTGTGTGGAGGAGAAGGAGTTACGTTGAGTGTTGTGGTGTGTGTGGAGGAGAAGGAGTTACGTTGAGTGTTGTGGTGTGTAGAGGAGAAGGAGTTACGTTGAGTGTTGTGGTGTGTGTAGAGGAGAAGGAGTTACATTGAGTGTTGTGGAGGAGAAGGAGTTACGTTGAGTGTTGTGGTGTGTGTAGAGGAGAAGGAGTTACGTTGAGTGTTGTGGAGGAGAAGGAGTTAGGTTGAGTGTTGTGGTGTGTTGTGGAGGAGAAGGAGTTAGGTTGAGTGTTGTGTTGTGTGTGTGGAGGAGAAGGAGTTACGTTGAGTGTTGTGGTGTGTGTGGAGGAGAAGGAGTTACGTTGAGTGTTGTGGTGTGTGTGGAGGAGAAGGAGTTACGTTGAGTGTTGTGGTGTGTTGTGGAGGAGAAGGAGTTAGGTTGAGTGTTGTGGAGGAGAAGGAGTTACGTTGAGTGTTGTGGTGTGTTGTGGAGGAGAAGGAGTTACGTTGAGTGTTGTGGTGTGTGTGGAGGAGAAGGAGTTAGGTTGAGTGTTGTGGTGTGTTGTGGAGGAGAAGGAGTTACGTTGAGTGTTGTGGTGTGTGTGGAGGAGAAGGAGTTACGTTGAGTGTTGTGGTGTGTAGAGGAGAAGGAGTTACGTTGAGTGTTGTGGAGGAAAAGGAGTTACGTTGAGTGTTGTGGTGTGTTGTGGAGGAGAAGGAGTTACGTTGAGTGTTGTGGTGTGTTGTGGAGGAGAAGGAGTTACGTTGAGTGTTGTGGTGTGGAGGAGAAGGAGTTACGTTGAGTGTTGTGGTGTGTTGTGGAGAAGAAGGAGTTAGGTTGAGTGTTGTGGTGTGTGTGGAGGAGAAGGAGTTAGGTTGAGTGTTGTGGTGTGTGTGGAGGAGAAGGAGTTACGTTGAGTGTTGTGGTGTGTGTGGAGGAGAAGGAGTTAGGTTGAGTGTTGTGGTGTGTGGAGGAGAAGGAGTTAGGTTGAGTGTTGTGGTGTGTGTGGAGGAGAAGAGGTTAGGTTGAGTGTTGTGGTGTGTGTGGAGGAGAAGGAGTTACGTTGAGTGTTGTGGTGTGTGTGGAGGAGAAGGAGTTAGGTTGAGTGTTGTGGTGTGTGGAGGAGAAGGAGTTAGGTTGAGTGTTGTGGTGTGTGTGGAGGAGAAGGAGTTACGTTGAGTGTTGTGGTGTGTGTGTGGAGGAGAAGGAGTTACGTTGAGTGTTGTAGTGTGTGTGGAGGAGAAGGAGTTACGTTGAGTGTTGTGGTGTGTGTGGAGGAGAAGGAGTTAGGTTGAGTGTTGTGGTGTGTGGAGGAGAAGGAGTTAGGTTGAGTGTTGTGGTGTGTGGAGGAGAAGGAGTTAGGTTGAGTGTTGTGGTGTGTGTGGAGGAGAAGGAGTTACGTTGAGTGTTGTGGTGTGTGTGGAGGAGAAGGAGTTACGTTGAGTGTTGTGGTGTGTGTAGAGGAGAAGGAGTTAGGTTGAGTGTTGTGGTGTGTAGAGGAGAAGGAGTTACGTTGAGTGTTGTGGAGGAGAAGGAGTTAGGTTGAGTGTTGTGGTGTGTTGTGGAGGAGAAGGAGTTAGGTTGAGTGTTGTGGTGTGTAGAGGAGAAGGAGTTACGTTGAGTGTTGTGGAGGAGAAGGAGTTAGGTTGAGTGTTGTGGTGTGTGTGGAGGAGAAGGAGTTACGTTGAGTGTTGTGGTGTGTGTGGAGGAGAAGGAGTTACGTTGAGTGTTGTGGTGTGTAGAGGAGAAGGAGTTACGTTGAGTGTTGTGGTGTGTAGAGGAGAAGGAGTTACGTTGAGTGTTGTGGTGTGTGTGTGGAGGAGAAGGAGTTACGTTGAGTGTTGTGGAGGAGAAGGCGTTACGTTGAGTGTTGTGGTGTGTTGTGGAGGAGAAGGAGTTACGTTGAGTGTTGTGGAGGAGAAGGAGTTACGTTGAGTGTTGTGGTGTGTGTGGAGGAGAAGGAGTTAGGTTGAGTGTTGTGGTGTGTTGTGGAGGAGAAGGAGTTACGTTGAGTGTTGTGGTGTGTGTGGAGGAGAAGGAGTTACGTTGAGTGTTGTGGTGTGTGTGGAGGAGAAGGAGTTACGTTGAGTGTTGTGGTGTGTGTGGAGGAGAAGGAGTTACGTTGAGTGTTGCGGTGTGTGTGGAGGAGAAGGAGTTACGTTGAGTGTTGTGGTGTGTGTGGAGGAGAAGGAGTTACGTTGAGTGTTGTGGTGTGTGTGGAGGAGAAGGAGTTACGTTGAGTGTTGTGGTGTGTGTGGAGGAGAACGAGGAGAAGAAGGAGGAGGAGGTGTGTAGCTCTGTTCCAAACTCCTCTTATTAAGTCATGGACATCAACGCCAGCACACCGCCTCCCTGCCCCTGCCAACAGCTGCCTCAAATACTTCATCTTGTCATCCTGAGATCGTGGATCATCCGGGTCCATTCCAAAGCGGAGGAGGAAGACAGGGGAGGCACAGAGGGAGACAGGCCTAGAAATATCCACTCCTGTCGTAAACCTCTGCCAGAAACAACCTGTGGAATGAATGCTCCCTATTATAAGAAAGAGATACGCAATGAAATGCATCACTACATACCTCTGCTCCTTTGCAGTGTTGTGTTGTGGACTACTGGGTGGCTACCACCCTGCTGAGAGGACGGCTCATGATAACGACTGGAACGGAGTAAATGGAATGGCGTCAAACCATGTGCTTTATGTATTTGATACCATTCCACTGATTCCGCTCCAGCCATTACCACAAGCCCGTCCTCTCCAATTAAGGTGCCACCATAGAAATAGAATTGCTCAAATGTCCTCCGGACCACAGCAATTTGACGGGCCCCTCAAAGTTCATTCTAACTCTATGATCTCTGCAAGGCGTCTGGCTGTCTGTCCAGGACGGAGGGGGGACACAGTGGAACTCACTGCGGATCTCCTGTCCCCACAAAGGATCATGAGAGGGATAACTAGGGGTTAGCCAGGGCTGAATGGGGAGACAGAGGACAGCTGCTTAATGGGGAGACAGAGGACAGCTGCGGGGCCCAGAGCAGACTTTGGCACAGCATGCCACCCTTTCTCTCTCCTCCATCTTTAGAGGCTTGAGTCATCTTTCCCCTGTATCCCAGAGCTACACATTGTGTTTTACTAGCATAGGCATACATTGTTGTGTATTGTTCTTACTGTACACCAGCTAGGATTTTTGGACCAATTGCATGATATAAAATTCAACTGTATGAGTACACCTAGCATTTAAATAAGTATTTGAGGCAACCCACTGGGCATAGATGTCAATTCAATGTCTATTCCATGTTGGTTCAACGTCATTTCATTGAACCAGTGTTTCCCCAGTGGGAACTATTTACATTTCTGGCTGATTACCACTTTAAATGTGAAGCTCTTACGCTACAGCTGTATTCTCAGCTGACGCGACAGCTCACCAAAGCAGCTGATTGCGTAACCGATTTACTCCCGCAGACCTCATTCTCAAAGTTGTCATTGTGACTTTAATTTTGGTCCATTGCTTGAACCACGGAGATACTTTTATTTCAGCTACGTTCGTACATTATAGTGAGCCTTGTATGCCGTAGTCTAGTGCATTATGTCATTACATTACAATGACCTTTTGGTCTCATGGTTATTGAGACCAATGCACTATTAAAATACATCACATGCTGATCAAAATCAAATCACATTTTATACACCTTACCGTGAAATGCTTACTTACAAGAACTTAACCAGCAATGCTGTTTTAAGAAAATGTAGTTTAGAAAATATTTACTAAATAAACTAAAGTTAAAAAAAATATATATATATATATATGAACACTGTAACAGTGAAACCAACTTCAATTTAAGTCAAATTTTCACTCAGTCTCCCATTGACATCAATGCATGGAAGTTAGGATTCGCCAATCAGTGATGCTACTTTACTTGAAGACACTGGGTGACTGTAAATGTTTATGTCCTCTTTTACAGGCAAGAGAGCAAAGGGAGAGATTTGATCCAAAATGGCGGAACGCTATGACTGCCATTACTGCAAGGAGTCCCTGTTTGGGAGGAGGTATGTGCTCAGGGAAGAGAACCCCTACTGTGTGAAGTGCTACGAGAACCTGTACTCTAACACCTGTGAAGAGTGCAAGAAGTCCATTGGCTGCAGCAGCAGGGTAGGTGGACCACTTCCTGAATGTGGTGGTGTAGGGTTTACCAGTACCCACATTTGCTATTCCATGATAGGTTGTATTCCTTCCTACTAGTATTCACTTCATTTCTATGGCCCAGATGTTAAACAGAACTTGGAATTAGAACAGGAGTCGATGGAATTAAAACACAAATACCCCAGACCCAGGCACAGTCATTGACCTAGAAGGACACAGGACATACCACTATGCACTGACTCTCAGCACACATGCACTCACTCATGCACACACGCACCCACACAGATATACGTACACACACACACACACACACACACACACACACACACACACACACACACACACACACACACACACACACACACACACACACACACACACACACACACACACACACACACACACACACACACACACACACACACACACTCTCTCTCATTATGACTGCTTAAGACTACACACTTTAAACACTTGCGCCCCAATCCCCGCTTCCACAATGCACGTGTGAATTTTGGACTATAAATTGTGCCTTCCTGTATTATACTTATATAACGTTTCTTCTATTCTACTGCCATTTACTTTATGTTCATATTATTATCTTTTATTATTTATTATTGTTGTTGCATGAAGGAACCTGCAAGTAAGCATTTCGTAGGACAGTCTATACTACGTGTATCCTGTACATACGACTAATAAAACGTGAAACTTGTAGCTTCCAAGTTCGCACTCTGACAGGGCCGTGTGTTGTTTCAGCAATTAGTGTCACTTTACATGGTCATTAGTGTCACAGATGAGATGGCGGTCACTTCCCCCTGGATCGGCCTGGAGGGGGGCTCATCTGTGCCGAATGTCCCTATCCCCTGTAGCAGCTAGTCAGTCATCCGTCCTAGGCCTCTTTCAGTTTATCTAACCCATAGCTGTGATTGCCACCCCTGCTCCCATCTCAGTCATTATTCAGTCATTCATCTAAATTGGTAGCTAATTAAGCACATGTTGTCACACATCCATTGTCACCACGCCTCCAGCAGATAGGAGTTGAGTTGAGGTCACTGCCATGGCAGACCACTAGAACACAGTGCATGGGAATCTTAACAGACTGGTGGGCCTTAGATTCAGTCAAAACGACGATGTCCATTATCCCAGAAAAGGAGGCACCGAGTTGAATGGAGATACACCTGACCCTGACTCTCTGTCCCGTCCTCCTTCTTCAGGACCTGTCCTACAAGGACCGCCACTGGCATGACGACTGCTTCCACTGCTTCAAGTGTAGCTGCTCCCTTGTGGACAAGCCCTTCTCCACCAAGGATGACCAGCTGCTCTGCACCGAGTGCTACTCCAACGAGTACTCCTCCAAGTGCCACGAGTGCAAGAAGACCATCATGCCAGGTAAGGAAATGTCTGGCCTGACAGAGGGGGGAAGTCAGTGAATTGGGCTTTCAGTTGAATTTGGTCAGTACACAATCTATTGGTACTGGTAAGGAAACTACTGAAGGGGAAAGAGTTGACAGATTTGACAGACATCTAACAGAGTTGAGGTTTGAGTGGGATTTGGCTACTAGAAAATCTATTTGGTGCAATCATGGATGCCAAGTTTCTACCTCCTTGGACCTGTGTTAGGAGTTTATGTAATGAATGATGTCGTTGCAGCAGTCAAGCGGGACAGTGGATGGTCTGTCACAGTTTGGTGGAGCCAGCTCACGTACCACTACTGGTATCATTATTCAATGTGTCACACTGGAAGATCAGTCTGTGTGTAACCTGATTTTCCTGTTTCTCTCTCTCTCACTTCCCCTCTCTCTCTCTCCCACTCTCTCTCTCTCTCCATCTCTCTCTCACTTCCTCTCTCTCTCTCTCTCTCTCTCACTCTCTCTCACTCTCTCTCACTCTCTCTCACTCCCTCTCTCCCCCTCTCTATCGCTCTGCTCTTCACCCTCCCCGCTTCCTCCCCTTTCTCTCTCTTCTTCTTTTTCTCCTCTCTTGTTTGCAGGCTCCAAGAAGATGGAGCATAAGGGCAACAGCTGGCATGAGACCTGCTTCACTTGCCAGCGCTGCCAGCAACCAATCGGCACCAAGAACTTCATCCATAAGGACAACAGTAACTACTGCGTGCCCTGTTACGAGAAGCAGTTTGCCATGCAGTGTATCCAATGCAAGAAGGTAATATATATTGATATTTTTTAACTAGGCAAGTCAGTTTATAATGAAGGCCTACACCGGCCAAACCTAGACGATGCTGGGCCAATTGTGCACCGCCCTATGGGACTCTCAATCATGGCCAGTTGTGATACAGTCTGGATTCAAACCAGGGTGTCTGTAGTGATGCCTCTAGCACTGAGATGCAGTGCCTTAGACCGCTGCGCCACTCGAGACCCCTATATAACCCACTGTAGTGGGCTGAAATGGAGTGTACTGCATCAGAATGTATGCTTTTGGAGAGTTCTGTGTTCAAATGGATTGCTCCTCTCCAGATTCACATTTATTACCATTCTTTGTCAGTATTTAAAACTGGTTCCTTGTGCATACGAAACAAAGCTTGCGATGAATAGAAGTTCAACTCAATTCAGCTGAACTCGCATTATGCAGTACTTCTTTTTCCCATGGTCAAATACCTTCACAGGTATAGATGTTACCTAATTTTTGATTGGTGATTGAGCTTGTTACTTCCTGTTTCTATCTCCTGTAGCCAATCACCACTGGCGGGGTGACCTATCGCGATCAGCCGTGGCATAAGGACTGCTTCCTGTGCACGGGGTGTAAGCAGCAGCTGTCTGGCCAGCGGTTCACCTCTCGGGACAACTTTGCCTACTGCCTGAACTGCTTCTGCAACCTGTATGCCAAGAAGTGTGCCTCCTGCACCACCCCTATCAGTGGTACGTATGATCACTCACATTGGCTCATCCTCACACATATCTGTAGTCTCTGGAGCCAATCATAACTTCCACTTATGTCAGATATTCACTTAGTCATGCATGGATGTCAATGGGAGACAAAGTGAAAGTGCAACATAAGTGGAAGTTAGGATCCACCCCTCTATGATTAGTTAACTATACACTGTGGACAAAACATTAGGAACACCTGACAGACTGACCAGGTGAATCCAGGTGAAAGCTAGTATCCCTTATTGATGTCACCCGTTACAGTTTTTCTCAATTGCTAAAACACAATTTCTGAAACCTTGCTCCATTTCCTGAAAACATTAAACACATAACCTCATCTTCAAGCACTATTTACATAACCTCTGACTCCTCTCGCAAAATGAAACATTCGCCTCAAAACAGTTTTACCTGTGTTCAAAATCAAACACTGCTCTCAAATCATAAAAAAAGTGATCAAAATGATATACACTCTCAAGCAGTCAGTAAACAATACACCGAAAAATAGAAAACACATTGTTCAAAACATACAATTCTCAGGGAGAAGTATATTTTTTATCAAAAAAAATATTCATATTTTTTTGATGAACGAAAACATGTTCTATCATAGTAGCTCAAAATTTATCAGAAATTACTCCTCTGCTTTGCTCTTTGCAATTTTGTTTTTTGTTCTTCCTCCTCCTTGTACCTCTATTTTTACAGTACTGTACCCTGCATCTCACAAACTTGTCCTTTGTCTCTGTGATTCTTGTTCTTTGTTGATATGAACCTGCAACCAGTCAAAATCTATTGAGCAGTCAGTACTGTTAATAAATGGAAAGCACAATGTTCAGGGCCATACAATTTGTCCATTGTACAGTATACAGCCTACAATGCACTGTACTACAGTATACAATACTAAAAGGGACAAAAATCAAAGGAGTAAACATGTGATCAATGTGCTTCTTCTTGTCTTTGGGCTGGGTCAGGCCAGAGCACTTCGTCGACATCATAAGCAATATTGTCCCTCCTGAGGCAACGGGGGAAGAAGCCTCTTGTGTGCCGTATCCAGCCCTGACATGATTCCTCACCTATATCACCACAGGCTAAATCCATGGCTTGCAGCAGATTTACTCTGGTGTAGGGTTGTCTATCATACACTTTCCATCTCCAAGAGGAGAAAAACTCCTCAATCGGATTCAGGAAAGGCGAGTATGGAGGGAGGTACAAGTTCATAAACTGCCCATTGATGTTAAACCATTCCCTTACCTGAGCAGCTCGGTGGAAACTGACATTGTCCCACACTATCACATAGGTAGGAATGGGATTCTCATTTAGCTCTTGACCCTGCTGCTCTTGAACCTGCGGCTCAAATAAAATATATCTTAGATTGGCAATAAATCTTAGAAGGTGCTGGGTGTTATATGGCCCGAGTGTAACATGGTGATGTAGAACACCATGGTTGCTGATAGCAGCACAGATTGTGACATTGCCACCTCATTGACCAGGGACTTCAACAATGGCCCGCTGTCCAATCATGTTTCGGCCTCTCCTTCTCCTCTTTGTTAGATTGAAGCCTGCTTCATCGACAAAGATGAACTCATGGGGTCTGTCCAAGGATTCCAAGTCAAATATTGTCTGTGTAATACAATATACTGTATGTAGGATTTTGTAAGTCGTACAGAGACAGTGCTATACTGTAGAGTACAATTAGGCTTCTGATTCACATACATTGTATGTACTGAAGAGTAATGTCATTCACATAGTATGTGTTAGTCCTGTAGACAATCTGGATTACAGTAAATGTTTCTGAATGTACACTTACTTGCACATACTGAGCTCGCAGTTCTTTCCCCCATGGTGAGTTGCGCTCAAAAGGTACTCTGTATACTTGTTTCATTCGCATCCTGTTACGATGGAGGACACGGTCAATTGTGGAAATACTCACACTGTCGATTCCCTGGAAGTGTGTGTTGTCTTGTATCACTCGTTCCTGGATTTATCTGAGTCGTATTGCATTATCTTGAAGGACCATGCCAACTATAATGGCCTCTTGCTCCCGAGTGAATATAGCTGTCCTTCCACCTGCATGTGGCAGCCTTGCAATTATACAAAAAATAGTTGTGCAGTTACAAAACATTCATGCAGTACAATACATACAGTGATTAACTTTACAAATGTCTATTGAAACAGCTGCATATAGTGTAGTACAGTAAATTTGCAATTACAAAAATACAGTAGTATACTGTACCTGTTCTCTTCTCTGAATGTCCTTACTATGGTGGACACAGAAAATCGGCTCAAATTGGGTTGCACTCTAAGTCCTGCTTCCCTCATTGTCAGTCCATGGACAAGAACATGGTCTATAACTGTTGCTCGAATTTCATCAGATATTTCCACTCTTTGTCTTCCTCTTCGTCCTCCTCTTCCTCTTTCTTGCCCTCTTCCTCCTCGTCGCCCACCTCGCATACGCACTCGTCCTCGTCCTCTCACATTGTTTCTTCTATCCATTCTCAGACTTTCTCCTTCCCACCTTCAACAACCTGTTTGCTCTCTGAACTGGCTTATATTGGTTGTGTCGCATCATTTGAAACAGGTTAAATCAATTTTGAGTGGTTGTGTTCAATCAATGACATGTGTTCTCTATTTGTATTTGATTGTTGCCACTTGTGTTTACCAGTATGGATGGCATGTGCATTAGAGTGCAGAATGTGTTTTGAGAATGAGAATGTGTTTAGAGTTTTGCTGAAAAGTCTAAGTGAGATCTGCAAATTGTGTTTTACCATGTGAAATGGTTTAAGGTATTGACAACAGACTGCATAATTAGCTAAATGAGTCCAGGCAACTGAGAACTTTGTTCAGCCAATGGGTTTTAGTGTTTTAGCAATTGAGAAAAACTGTAAATCCACTTCAATCAGTGTAGATGAAGGGGAGGAGACATGATAAAGAATGATTTTTAATCCATGAGACAATTGAGACAGAGATTGTGTATGTGTGCCATTCAGAGGGTGAATGGGCAAGACAAAAGATTTAAGTGCCTTTGAACGGGGTCTTGTAGTAGGTGCCAGTTGCACCGGTTTGAGTGTGTCAAGAACTGCAACGCTGCTGGGTTTTTGACGCCCAACAGTTTCCCGTGTGTATCAAGAATGTATTTCTGATCAATTTGATGTTATTTTAATGGACAAAAAATGTGCTTTAAAAAACAAGGACATTTCAAAGTGACCCCAAACTTTTGAACGTAGTGTAGGTCAACATCTGCTTGGAATGCTTTCGACACCTTGTAGAGTCCATGCCCCGGCGAATTGAGGCTGTTCTGAGGGCAAAAGGGGTTGCAACTCAATATTAGAAAGGTTTTGTACACTCAGTATCACTAGAACCAGGACTTTTTCCTTACAATGTGACACTAAAAAACCTGACTGACAAACTCTGGTTCCTCATCCTTTCACGCCATACTCTCCACTTCTATTCACTCCTACTCAAAACATTCCATAGTAACGACCCCAACTCAAGGCTGCCTTAATTACAGTGAGGTCACACATTAACTAGTCAGGTGCTCTATCTATCTGTTGTTATAGAGACATGGCACTCAGCTCATGGGTTTTGAATTCCTTCCAGAAAATGTACTTACTTACTATCTATTAGAGTATTATTACATTAGTGATCCGGAGTAATTGATAAGGAATTTCTCCATCCCTCCCTCTGTGCCTGTCTCGTCTTGCTTGTGCAGGTCTGGGTGGCAGCAAGTACATCTCGTTTGAAGAGCGCCAGTGGCACAACAACTGCTTCAACTGCAAGAAGTGCTCCGTCTCCCTGGTGGGAAGGGGCTTTCTGACGGCCCGCGATGAGATCATGTGTCCCGAGTGCAGCAAAGACGTCTAAAAGCTGTATGGAGCGTCAAAGCCAGAGATGGCAAAGATGCAAGAGAATATAGGCCTACTCCTACTAACATTTCATTTATTGGAATTTTATATTTATTCAATAATATACACTTCAGACTAACCCAAAGGGCTTTCTGCATGCACTGGCCTCAGATTGATACAATATTTTGTCTGATGGAATGAGCACAAATTGCATTAGATTCTTAGAAAGAGATATCATTTTGATGTATTTTAAACAAAATAACAACTTTGTCTGTGGTTTGTTACCATTGAAACGTTTAACTATTGTGTTGTATATGTTCGGATAATCATCCATGACACTTAACTATCACAGGAGTTGTACTTTTCATTAAAGCAGTGAAATCTAATGATAACACAACATGTACCTGCACTCTAAATGTGAAATAAAGTATTTAAAAGGCAATTCATTGATAGAATGATCTTTCTGACATTTGATTTTGTTCCAAATCAGTAAAGGCACCAATAAACCTCATGGGCTCTGGTCAAAAGTAGTACACTCCATAGGGGTGACATTTGGGAAGCAGGCCTACAACCACCCCATAGTTCTGAATGGCTTACCTCTGGCTCCATCTAGCGGTACAAGCACCCCTTGGGGGAAAATTGACTCTTGGTCTCTTGAACACTCAAAACCACATAAAGGAGGTATGGGATGTGATCATTAGTGCCTAAGGTCTAGGGTCTGGGCCTGGATCTGTCTGGCTCTTGGCTGCAGGTTAGCGTTTTTCTTCATGAATCTTGTTCTGGAGGCAGCTCTGCAGAGTGGTCACTAGCTGGCACAGACAAAAAAGTAATTAACCCTTAATTCCTAACCCTAACCTTAAATTACGACCAAAAAGAGAATTTTTGTTTTCATAAATTTTTACAATACAGTCGATTTTGACTTTGCAGCTGACCTATCTAAGGGGAAATCACTAATTGCTGCCTCCAGTACGTCAATCTCTCAAATGTCTTGGTCAGGGTCTGGACGCTGTGATTTCAGGTGGGGTTGTAGGATGAGCTGTCCATGGTGCTGAAAAGGTTCAGGGTGATGCTGCAGCTTGTTCGGGGTTGCTGTCCTTGGTCCTGTACAGATGTATGGCGCTGGTTTTGAGTGAAGAAAATTGCAATTTTCTGTAATAAATGAAAATTCAAATAACTTACAGTATTACAAATCCAAAAGGCACGAACGTCTTCAAATTGAAGTCAATCTATTGTTGTATTGTATCTGTAATATAAATAAATATATGTACATGTGTAATGTATATTGGTAGGATATTTCTGTTTTGGGTGTTTTCTTTATAAATAACAAATACAACCACATGACCGGATGTACATGGAATGTGCAGCAGGAAATGCTAACCGCATTAGCTAACCATCCATATCGAGGTCTCCACTCCCACCGGCACACGAATTGTGTAAGATAGCTTTTCTAAACATACAATTCCTCTCTGAACATTGCATTACTCTATGTGCGATTACCAACATGATATGATAACCTGTTAGCTAGTTGTTCATATGTTAACATTGAGGCGTGCACGTTTGATGGCTTTTGTGTAAAGCTAGCTAGCTAGCTAAAGGATGCTATCCCACTGACTAGCGTTGAACAAAGGTTGTGTGTGCCTCTCCCCTCTGTGTCTGAAACGGGGATACCCGATTGTCGTGTGGTTTACATATAGCGAGAACTGTTAGCATAGTTTATCTTGTATTTTTAACTCACGTTGCAACTATCTTGTCTTTTTATTATACCCCGTCAGCTAATTCTGGAATCATCATCAGCCAAAATGAGTGCTGCTCCCAACCACAGACGGACCAAGCCTGGTGGTAAGCTAGCTTGCTAACGTATTCTAGCCTCTGGCTGTAGTCAGTATCCTTGCATTTAAGCAAACTCTCTTGTGTCATAAAGGGCCAGACCTCTGAGCAGAGTATTCCTAAAAAGACCCGAGAGAGTGTGGATTTATCCCTCTGCTTCCACCAAATGTACCGATTGAGAAATGACTGAGTTGGTGCTTGAACCAGTTACCTTCTGGTTGCAGGGGCACGTGCACTAGCTACCTCCCTTGCCGCAAATCTCGAGACCTTAGCAGAGGCTATCATATGCTTACATACAGGGAGGCTACACTATATCACTCAATATAGCTTTTACATCTAGGCCATGAATTCTCTAGCCAGCCAGGGCAGTTACATCATCTGCCTGTAAATGCAGGCTTAAGTGCTGGTGACAACACCCATTCAAAACCTAATCATTTTATTACAGGCGTGAAGACAGGCTATCCAGGCCAAGCTCCCTCCAACGGTGTTACGGGCCCCACTTCCCAGATCCCCGGGCTGTGCCAGGAAGCCACTGAGGGTGCTCCTGAGGCCAGGACCAGCGGAAGGCGTGTGGGAATATTCGACTCCGACTCCGACTATGTCAAACTTGCCAAAGGAGGGGGACAGAAGGGTGACAATGTTTTGTGTCATAGCTTTGTGCTGCTTTACAGTAGATACATGCTTTACACTTCAGTACATGGTCATTACTATGGCCTCATTGGACACAGATTAGTGTGGCTGTAATAATATTAGCTAGTTCAAATTATAGTGAATTGCTCTATATATCATGCTCAACTCATTTGGTATTTTGTATTTTATTAGGATCCCCATTAGCTGTTGCGAAAGCCGCAGCTACTCTTCCTGCGGTTACACACAAAACATAAAACGTGACATAATTCATGACATTAATAGACAAAAACAGCTCAAGGACAGAACTACATACATAGCCTACATATCAACACATACACACAAAATATCTAGGTCAAATAGGGAAGAGGCATTGAATTCCCAAATTGAATTTCCAGAGGAAATGAAATTACTTATTTTCAAAAGAGATGAATTCATGTTTAGTCAAGTTCCTACTTTTGAAATACCTTGTGTTATGTGTCCTCCACAGGTTTACTGTGGCATGAGGACAACAAGGAGGATGCTAGGCCTAATAAATCCTACAACTCACCTGATTGGTTCTCAGCTGAATCTCAGCGGTAAGGACCCCGACCCCTTGTTGGTTTGTTGGCTCTGTTTGATGAAAATATTATTGGAATGTCTCATTTTCTAAAGTGGGATCATGGAACAATATGTCAGGCCTAACAAAACGTTCTGCATCATGTCATGTCTGTAGGTGTCTTGAAAACAGATGAACAGGTCATGTTTAGAATGGGAAGTTACATCTTGACTCTTGGTGGTGGTGTATCTTTAGCCAAGCCAGGGTTCGGTTTTGTGCGTTACAGCGGAAGTAAAGCAGCATCCCCTGATGATTGTCAAGGATACGGCAAAAGGCAACCTCTAGCTGCTCCCTTCGGTACTGATGATATTTCAGCCTGGGAAAGGGAGAGTGATAGCTATAAAGAGAAGGTGAATTCAATGGCCCCACAAACCCCCTAATCACTGACACAGTTGTTATCATTTACCATTATCCCCTCCCTTTATTTTTCCCTCAGTTCATCTCTTGAGTTGACTCCATCGTTGCGTTCAGTAATGGATTGGGTGGGGACTTCTGTTGAAATTCTTATGCCTTGTTTTTCACCAGTGTACTGTAATAACATTTCATTTGTTTGACTGCCAACCAGTTTGGTGTGGTCATCACATCTTCACCCATTTATTTACTCGATCGTCCATTTCATTGTTAGAAGTGTTCCATGCGCGTGTATACTTCATACAATGAGTATTCTTGTACTGGGCCTGACTGACTGGTTTGAACTGGTTGTATTCTTGTGTGCAGAACCCCACCGTCACTGATGCGTCCAGCCAAATGGAGAACATGTCTCTAAACCAAGGTGGTTATATGGAGATCAACAAATACAAGAAGACGTGAGTGCCTGCCTCTATTTTCGACATCCACTGTTTGTTCTGTATTTCAATTTCACTTCACGCTTAATAATACCAATATGCAGAGATATGTGTGTCAGTATGTGATATGTTTGTATAACCTTTATAACCTGTGTAATATATAATGTTGGAACTTCTAAATTCAACATAACCACTAACACAATTGAATTTCCAACCTCTCAGTCAAAGTGATTTTACTATGGACAGGTCCCATGAGAAGAAAACTGTTCCTGTGAGCATGTCCAAGCTGCTGAGCTTTGGTTACATAGAGGATGAGAAGAAGTCCACCAATGAGGATGACTCCTCAAGTACGACAAATTACTTTGCCTTATAGTCTTTGACGGACTTTTTCAAGTCTTTTGGAGGAATTAGCAGCAGCACTATATGTTTATTCTGCTAAATCAAACCATTTTTAATCAAAATTAAAGTGTTTATTTCATACCACATGGAAATTCTGGACTAATGCCAAACATGACTCATATGGGTTGGCTACAGGATTTAATGCATTTTGAATGTTTACCATTATTACATATGTGTGTGTGTGTGTGTGTGTGTTGTCTTTCAGGTGTGACCTCTGAACAGACGAGCACCATCGCACCTGAGGATGAAGACCTGGAATAGGGAGGAGAACAGAAGAGGTCCATCTGGGGTAGAAAACAACAGGGGATACACACACTCACACCTGCCATTCACTCTACTGTCTGTCCCCCCCCCCCCCACTCTCTCTCGCTCTCTCGCTCTCTCGCTCTCTCTCTCTCTCTCTCTCTCTCTCTCTCTCTCTCTCTCTCTCTCTCTCTCTCTCTCTCTCTCTCTCTCTCTCTCTCTCTCTCTCTCTCTCTCTCTCTCTCTCTCTCTCTCTGTGACACACTTTCTCTCATTACTGTACATCCCGACTGTCATGTTTTGTAATTATGCAACGGTACCATCTTTGTTAATTTATTAATTTTATTGTCTTTTGTTTTATACTCCGTGTAATGTTGTTCTCAGAACACCGACACAGCTTATTAACGCTTGTCATGTTTATATTATCATTGTTGAATTGGAGGATGAATTGTGTGACTATGAAACAGTACTGTACACTGGAGTTTCTATTTGTGGTGTAAAAATGCTTTTGGTGCTGTGAAGATTGTTTGTGAACAAGGCCTACTGTGCGTGCACACAAAGGAGACGTTTGTGGCTCACGCTTTTCAGCTCTCGTTGTTGAATAGGATCGGAAACCGAGAGCTCTGCCAAAAAAACACGTAAACATGGGTGCTAAGGGATTCACTTGTTATGGGAAGGCAGACATGATTTGCAATGGAAGACAGAAATGCCAATGAATCTACTTTATTCTAAAGAGATGCCCTCCCAGCCAAGATACCAACCTATCTCATACCAGGATATGGTTCAGTGTTATGAAGTTATGGTGGGCATTGATTCCATAGATAGATAGAAACCTTTTGTGATGTTCAAACAACGGTGTCAATTCATTCTACATATTTAGGGAATAGTGGCAATTGTATCGTGCAATGATATTGTTTACTCTGAAGTGAAACGGTTTTGCTTTGACGTGAAGGTCGGGCTGGGCGATATGGCCAAATTATATCACTATAGTTTACAACGGTATGGTGATATTTGACGGTATTTTATGTTCCTGAATAATACAAGATCCAAATATGTTTTATGATTAGTGGATGAGCCTAGAATGGCAGCAAATGTATAATCTAAGTTATTTTAACAGGCTTTCTCCATGCTGACGGTTTTATTCTCAACTAAACTAGGACAAAAGTGACAGTGAAGTAGTCCAATTTGTTGAACTTTTCAGTTATTTAGCCCTTAATAAAAACGTTTTTTTATCGACAACATGTGGATCCATACCGATATACCAGTATTCATGCTATATCGCCCAGCCCTATGTGAAGGTACATGTAGCTTGAAGACATTTCCCACTTAGCACAGTAAATACACAGTAATGATCTTCCCTAGTTATTCATTGGTGGAGAGGTCCACTTTAACACAGTCAATGTGTGATTCTCACATCTTTCTTAAAGTGATGAGTGCACTGAGGCTATTGAGTGAAAATGTCATTAAAATAAATGAGCATGTGCATGTACCCCTCGTGCTCTTTCTTGATGAAGTGGTAATTAACTACAATGTCAGAACAGTACTAGTGTTAATAATCATGCCTATTGACAGGTACAATATCACATAGCTTCGTGCAGATTGTAGAACATAAATAATATCCAACCAAATCATTCTATTCATATGGCTCAATAAATACACCATTAAAATATGATAGCATATTCATTTTATTCAATATATATTTGGCGAAAACACCACTTTAAACGTCATCATATCTGTTGATTAAATTATTATTTTCTAAGGTGAATGAATATTATTTTGTAAGGTGTTCCCATGGTCCCAGCGAATTACCATATAGATACCTCCGTGTACAAACCGCATGGTGACGTCACATATATCCTGAATCGTGGTGGGTGCCACAGAAGTCAATTGCACCGTAGCTGGGTAGATTTTGGACAGCCAAGGTAGATACATAAATATTAATACTGACATTCGCCAATGCATGGAATATTGCTTGAATCATTTCTGACAGATGAACTAGAAATGTAGTCTTAGCGACACTGTTTGCAAAATGAAGCTGTCGCGGTCGTATGGAAAATGGATTCCTAACGGACGTATACCCTGAGCAGTACATCAGCAACATCTGGCGGCTAAGGAATCGCACTAGCTCGTGCCTCGTAAGTAAGCGGCTGTTGCAGAATTGTAAATACATGATTCCTATCATTTCAACCTAGGTAGTGTCAGATGACTCACCTCAATATCCACATGCGCCGTGTACATTTTCTCTTCCATGTTCACACTTCAAACGCGGTGATTTTGTTTGTTACAGTGTATCTATCATGGGTTTATAGCTCCAGTGTATCATCATACTATCATGTATTGACCTCACAGTCCATATTCATTGAACTGGCTGCACCAATGCCCTGATGTAATGCAGCATCAGCTTGCATTGGGAGAGCTGACATACCATTGACAGTGGCTGTAGTAATTGTATTGCTGTTGTTACCAGGCTTCTAGTTCAAGTGCTGTGCAGTGCTTCTAAGCCTGTCACATTGGTGGAAGTGCATTGCCAATAGGTAGCAAAATGACATAGCAAGCAATTGAGCCTTCCATGCACGGCAGTCCTTGTTTGGTTTTAGTGCTGGACAGTAACATATTGTCTGTGTCATGTGTACTGGGCATGTCTCCACAGGGCAGAGAGGGTGGAGGATGCCATCCCCAGAGATGGGAGAGGAGGGGGAAGGGTCTCTGCCGGCCAGAGAGGGACCAAGCGGGCACAGCCAAGCAGACACCACCACCAACAACCTACTGGCCTCGGTCAAAGAACAGGTATAGCTCCCTCCTTTGCTCCTCTCGTGCGCTCTCAGTAGGTATGAGTCGCATTCCCTCCCGATCTCCCTGTCTCTCCCCATTTCGTCCTAGTTCCATGAGTCTTTGTCCCTCCCCTTTTCCCTTCTGCTGTTATGTTATGCATTCAGAGATGCTAGAATTGATCGAGCAGTGTTTTCTGAGACTGTCGCTCAATCAGAATTGTGGGAAAGTGTTTACAGATAAAGGATTTACAGATGTACAGTGTAGGCTACCTCACATTTCTGTCCTCCTGAGTGCTAGTACAGAAATGAGTGATGACTAATGTGAATGTCACAATATTCCAGATGTTTAATCAAACCCGTCATAAAACTGGAAATTAATGCAGTATCTTTTTCATTTTCGTCTCATTCTGAAAACTGGAAGTGTCTTCCTGGTGAGATTTTTATAGATTTTCTTGTATTTTTTAGTTTAAAAAAAAAAGTATTCCTTTTTTGTTGTTGTTGCATAAACTGTATTGCTGCATGAATATGGCAATGCTGTTTTGACGTATTTTGACCCCTAAGGCTTTAGGCTAAGTGTTTTCTAATGAGTTTCTCTCTTGAATTCTGTCAGATTTTGTAAAGAGTCAGCAGAAGTATGGGGGGTCAGCTAACGGTAGTAGTATGATGAGCCGCAGTAATAATCTGTGCAAAATCAGCATTTTCATAGTGAATAGTGATAGTCCATTAGATGCTGTATCAAACAGTTTGCTGAATGAGCAATTAGCCATTCAGAAATGTGCCAAACCCAGTTAGAGATTTGAAAAATCAGTGGATTCCATGTTAGTGCCAAAAGTCCCGAGAGAATAAGACGTTCTATTAAGAATGAAGTCTTCGCCGTAGAATTAGAATGATGGTGTTCTTGTTGTTGTCATGGAATGTTTGGTACCAGTCCATCTCTCATCTCTATCCTAATCTAGATCTGGAGGTTAAAGCACCAGGCCAGCCAGACTGGTTCAATCCATTTACATCACCCGCCCTGCTGCCCCGCGCGTATTTCACTGAGGTCACTAATGCGCTGCAAACTGTTGAAGTTAGACAGCTGTTAGGGAGTGTGTGTGTGTCTGTTTATGGGTTTTTCCCCCTTGTATTTATTGTGTGTGTGTTTACGCCCTGTCTGTGTTTGCTTGTGTGATGTGCTTGGTTGAGCCCAGTAATTATCTTGTGTGTGTGTGTGTGTGTGTGTGTGTGTGTGTGTGTGTGTGTGTGTGTGTGTGTGTGTGTGTGTGTGTGTGTGTGTGTGTGTGTGTGTGTGTGTGTGTGTGTGTGTGTGTGTGTGTGTGTGTGTGTGTGTGTGTGTGTGTGTTGCACTCACTCACTCTGTCTTTGGCTGACATTCCTGTGTGATTGCAGGATTCCAGTGTGTTGCAGAAGTCATTTGGTTCTCTCTAGTGTGTGTACACTAGACAGGATCTGAGCTCCGGGGTCGACGCCTCTCACTAGACAGAGACACTTTGTGTTTGTGACCCTGTGACAACGGGCAGTCAGTCAGTGACGCCTCCAGTTCACCACTCATCCGGTACAGTACTAGACACAACCTGGCACTGCTTGGCATGAGAGGAGGGATTATTGGCAGGACCCCATCCTGATAAGAACCCATCGTGTTCAAGCTGGTGGCTGGCTGCCACTGTGCAACTGACTGCTTCCAAAAGATGATGCTTCATCATTTAGCAGTTAGTCTCACCTCAAATCTGTCTAGTCTATATACACATGTGAGACATTTTAGACATGTGTAGCCTTGAAGGGTTTTTAATTAACTTCTTATAATAATGTTGACTTGTAACAAACACGTTAAGAAACACCCGTCCCGGTTCAGCGTGAAATCTGACTGATGAATCTGGCCTTAATGCCACAGCCTCTTATGTTGACTTATTCATTTGGACCATAAATATTTCACAGCTCAAACGTCAAACTGCTCTAAAGGCGATGCAGAGTGAGCATGCCAAAGGCTGTGTAACTTTGTTGTTGTTAACACAATGGAAGCTGTTGTCAGTGAAAGAAAGTGTCATTCGACGAGTATGATTCTACCGTTTGTCCCTTCCGTGTTGCCGTAGGAGCTCCAGTTTGAGCGTCTGACCCGGGAGCTGGAGGAGGAGCGTCAGATCGTCGCCAGTCAACTGGAGAGGTGCATGCTGGGAGCTGAGTCGCCTGGCGATGATGATGATGCCAGTAGCAGGTACACAAACGCACACGCACACACAGCACTGACCCTGTTTCTCTATCAGCATGTCACCTACAAAGGAGCTACTGATGATGAGTAGCTACAGTAATGCCTTCATCCAGGCTCACCGAACGCACAACATGCAGCACACACACACACGCACACAAACACACACACACACACACACACAAATACGCGCACAGGATTAAAGTGTAAACTGTCATGTTGATCTAGCTCTCATCTCCTCTCCATGCCTGTCCTGCCCCACCCCCTTCCCTCCATTATTTTACTACCTTCTCTTCTTTACAGTGACTCATCAGAGAAGTCCTTTGCTTGGAGATCCACAGGTACATCTTCTCCCATATTAAAATCACATTGACCCCTATTGAAATCCTATTGTCTAGACACCAATAGGGTTGCCCAATGGAAGCACAAGAACAAGGGCATGTAGTGAGTCCTATCATAAACTGCTTTTGAGGTGAGCTACGTTTGTACCACAGGAGGCTACTGAGGGGAGGACGGCTCATAATAATGGCAGGAACGTAGCAGATGGAATGGCATGAAAACACCTGGAAACCATGTGCTTGATGTCTTTGATACCATTCCACTTACTCTGCTCCAGTCATTACCACGAGCCCGTTCGCCCCAGTTAAGGTGCCACCAACCTCCTGTGATTTTAAATAATCTCGATAGCGATCACAGGACGGTTGACGTGACGCCATCTTGTTTTCCTCAGTAGATGTGTCTGGTACAGGAGAGCACCGGGCTGCTGTAATGGACAGCTCTCATCAGTCGCCCTCCCGTCTCTTCCGAGCTGATCAGGGTCACGGGTCACTCTACCTCCCTGAAGCGGACAGGGCATCCCTGCATGACAGTGAGGGTCTGTTACTTCCTGCATCCTCTCTTTCATCTGCCTTCTTCATTTTTTACAGTTCAGATTTAGCATGGAGAATATAGAGTGTTTAGGGCTAGATGGAATCTGCTGTGCAGAATTTCTAACTTGCACGAATGGTGACATCAAAAAAGGAGAAAAAGGTTTGAAAGTCAAAAGGCAGAAATGCTTTGAAATCAAAAAACTGAAAATGCTTTGAAATCAAAAAACAGAAACTTCTTTGAAGTAAAAAGTAGCTGTGGAATAACATCAAAGTATACCAGGTACTGCGACACAACGTACAGTATATAACGTAGCTATGGTTTACTAATTAAATATTAAGACAACATCTACAACTAATGTAACAACAGATTTCATTTGGCCATAAAATGCACAATAAACAGTATATCATCCTAAGCGGGCACGTTCCATAACTTAGTGACATTATTTATTTAAATGGGCACTTATCTTTTACATACCGGGGCATGCTGTGTTGATTATGAATGTGTCGATTGCATAAATGCTCATTCACTGTGTAGCCTAGCTCTGAAATAGGCCTGAAGACCAACAAGGCAAACCATCATTCATACATCATTCTGTCCTCTGCTTCCTCTCCTCCCTCCCTCCCCTCTTTCTCCTCTCCTCTCTCCTACATCCCCTTCTCCTCTCCTCCCTTCCCCCACTCCCCTCTTTCTCCTCTACCCCTCCCCTCGCCTCTCTCTTACAGGATCTGTGGCCCATATGATGTCGTATGCAGATAGTGGCTATCAGGACAGTAGTACGAGTTACTACAGTGTGAGCAGAGAGAACGTGGTTCTGTCAGAGCCCAGACACGTGCTGTCAGGCAGCGGCCCCAGGGGAAGCCCCAGTCACGGCAGGAGCTCCCGGGCAGAGGGGCAGGCCTCCGTACAGGTAGCTAATATACACTAACCCACCTCTACTGTGAAGAGAGACAACCTATTTATATGCCCACATTTTTATATGATATAACCTTTTAAATACCTGCCTATTTATATAATATCATAGTTATCCTACTCAAACTGTATACAACTCAAAGTTAAAGATAACCATATGTATCAAGGACTGAATTGGCTTTCCTGTGTGTCACACCCTGTCCATATCTCTCCCCCACTCGCCGACACCCGGTATCGCTCCCCCACTCACCCTGCTTCCTGCATCCCTCCTATCCCAGGTCTCAGCGTCAGGGCGGGTGATGAGGAGGATGGGCTCCCTCCCCTCCCGGGGCCAGTCTCCTGTGTGTGGTGTGGGGGGCACCGTGTCCCCGTCCCGGGTCTCTCTCCGCACCTCCCAGGGCGGCAGCGCCTACGGCTCACCCATCCTCACCGAGCCCAAACCCCTCACCAGCATCTTTCCCGGGACCACCATGCCCCCCTCCTCCCCGCCCGGTCCAGGCACCACCCCCTCCTTCCAGCGCGCCACCTCTCCTTACTCCCCCACCCACCAGAGGAACGGGAATGGCGACTCTCCTCTCCGGACCAGCCCCCATCCAGGCAGCGCCAGTCATGCCACCTCACCTCAACAGGCGATGGGTAGTGTCTCCGGGCGCCTGGGGTCTACACTGTCTCTGGTGGAGGGGAGGGGGCTGTCTGGCTCTCCTCTGAGGTCCTGTATGACGGCTGTGCCCCAGCATTACGGCTCCACACTGCCCCGCCAGGGGGCTCAGGCTCTCCCCTACATACATGACGCCTACGGGCTCTATGAGAGGACCGCCCTGCCTCTGTCACGGCCTGACAGCCTCACTGGTTAGTCATACAGCAGGACTCTGCCACGAAACACACACATGCACGCACGTTCATGCATACACACACAGACACACACATGCACCTTAATTAAAACAATAACAAAGCGGTCACCCCGCCTGTGTTTTGGTAAAAAGCAGAGGATGGGCCATGATAAATTTAACCACTCTCAAATTCAAAGCAAGAGCTATGTATGCAAGGACTGACCATCCATGAAAATAATAGTGTAGCCATGTTTTAAGGCTATACAGCAGGGATCATCAACTAGATTCAGCCACCAGAGGATTTGTTCTTGAGCGGATGGTCAGGGGGCCGGAACATAATTACAAATCATTTGTAGACTGCAAATTGACCGCAAGAAGACCAAACAGATATAATATTTGACCAAAACATCATCATTTCAAACCTTGCTTACATTTGTATACGATCTCATGTACAGTATCTCTTTTATGCGTGGGAATACTTTGGAACAGATTTGAAATAAAATCCCCTGCAGTCCGCTAGTTGGGGAACCCTGCTATACAGTGTTTATTTACATTTTGTTTTGTTTACAAACATTGGAGTATTAAAAAGCTTATGTTTTGGGTTCTGATGAGGGTAGGCCTAAAACAATCGAACCAAGTTCATGAGGCATTTATATCAGTTATATTCTTCAGGAATCAATGGGTATATACAGTATCATTCATTTATAAGTCCAAAAATGGATGTAGCAAGCAAGGATTCTAGCTTTGAAGGGTAATTTTGAAGGGCAAACGTTACCAGTCACTCTTCTTATTTACGTGCAGAGAACTTGTCTTTCTGAATCGATTTAGCTCTGTAGAGATCCATTGGTTTCTGTGTGAAAGGGATTATATGAACTAAATACTAGATCTGTAGTGTTGCTGACAGTGTGGCGACAGAGAGATGTGTTTGTCCTTTATCCTGAGCCATCCTGCAGCGCATCATATCACTGAGCCTACCCTACTGACACACATAGCCCTGTTTTATAAATCCCTTGTTCGGAGGTTAAGGGGCTCTGGGCAAAAGTAGTGCACTATATAGGGAACAGGGTGCCATTTGAGGCGCAGCCAGAGTCATTCAGAGCACTGCTCTGCTGTGGGGGTGTTGTTTGGTAAATGACAAAGCACCATGGATTGGTTTCCATCTATTTTACTGGGCCAAAAGAAAGGAGCCTATTGGCAAAGTGAATCAAGTGCGCCCTGGAGAACCATAAAGCATAGCCTTTTACAGCTCGTTACGCTGAAGCAGAGTGATGCAGGGGACTCTTGTTGGCCGTAGGCCTATACTGCCCAGTACATCTCAATAGGTTGAGCTTCCAAAAGATGTTCCACAATAGACTGCCACCATCTAACATGCACTCTAGCGTTGGTATGGTCACTTCAACCAGCATCGTATTTGGGACAAATCATTCGCTAAACCCTAAACCTCATCTAAATCTTCTAATGAATAATGGGGCAATTGAGCACGTTGAGGAGACTAAACTGATTGGCGTAACCCTAGATTGTAAACTGTCATGGTCAAAACCTATTGATACAACGGTAGCTAAGATGGGGAGAGGTCCGTCCATGATAAAGCACTGCTCGGTCTTCTTGACATCACAATCAACTACACAAGTCCTACAGGCCATAGTTTCATCACACCGGGACTACTGCCCAGATATATGGTCAAGTGCTGCAAAGAAGGACATGGGCAAATTACAGTTGGCCCAGAACAGAGCAGCACAGCTTAAATGTACACTGAGGGCTAAGAATCAAGAACATGCGTGTCAATCTCTCCTGGCTCAAAGTAACTACTTGTCTTTGTGCGAGGTGTTGACGTGTTGGAAGCACCCAGCTGTCTGTTCAAACAGCTCAGACACCCAGACATACCCCACAAGACATGCCACCAGGGGTCTCTTCACACGTTGTGCTGTGAGCTGTTGTGTTATTTGTTTTTCTTCGTCTGATTTCACGGCCAGCTTGAGTTACCTGATGTGAAAGAGAGTTCCATGTAGTCTTGGTTCTATTTAGTACTGTGCGTTTCTGGACTTGGGCACTGTGAAGGGATTTTATGTTGTCATTTGTAATAATAGAGTAATAGTGTCTTGTATGTTGTATTGATTTATTTTGTGATGTAGGCTGTTGTTGTTTTGTTGTGATGTAACTGTTCGAACCCTGTTCGGACCCCAGGAAGAGTAGCTGCTACCTTGGTAGTAGCTAATGGGGATCCTAATTAAATACTAAACCACTTACATCAACCTCAACCATGAACATAGATCTACTTTCACACTTTACAGCAGCCTAGAATGAACCATTCACAACCAACATACGACACAACTGATTACAGAGTGTAATATTGTTTTAGGTTTAAGGTTGATTTAAGGTTGATTCAGGGTTGATGAAGAAATTCACCACCTTCCATCACTAACAACATTGTCCTCGAAGCCCATCTTGACAGCTGACACAGTGTAAATAATTCCGTGACTATTATTGTTCCCCTGCTGTGCGTGTGTCCAGGCCTGCACAGCTCCTACGCCACTCACCACAGCCCACTGGACCAGGATATGAGGATGGCCATGTCTCCTGACTGCCACGTCACGCCTGTCTACGACGACAGAGCCTTCCAAAGCCCCCTGTATCACAGCCCCACCCACGCCCACCACGGATCACACAGCGCTATCTACAGGACACTCACGGGTAACGTAACACACTAGTAGCAGACACAACTACACATGGCTAGGACCATTGGGACCAGAGACTTGCACGGTGTGTTATGACTAGTTTGTAATCTACAGTCAACGCGATAGTCATATGTGTGCTGTCTTTTCTAAGACACATGGCGATGCAGTTATACAGACTTGAAGTGTGTGTGTGTGTGTGTGTGTGTGTGTGTGTGTGTGTGTGTGTGTGTGTGTGTGTGTGTGTGTGTGTGTGTGTGTGTGGGCTACGCCCCATCCTGAATATATCTGTGTCTTTGTATTCCCAGGTGCAGAGAACCTTCAGCGGACCCTCCAGAGGACCACAAGCCATTGCAGCACCCTGGCGTACCAAAGAAGCAGCTATGGGCTGAACACCGCAGGGTCATACGCAGACCCCTTCAGGGTCTCCCAGCAGGGACAGGGGCCCAATGAGACCTCTTTCTCCAGGCACTCTGGTCTGGTCGACAGGGCTGCCACAAGGTCCCCCTCCATAGACAGTATACAAAAGGATCCTAGGTACAAATACACAACGCACCATCACACACACACATTCACACACACACGTCGAGCCACGTGATGATTACATCCAGACATGTCATTGATGAATTCAAATCAAATGATGTGTCATTGATGTTTTGAAGCGATAGATTGAAAATAGCTTTTAGACTCACTTTTTTGCCCTCTCACCTTCTCTCTCTCCCTCCCTCTCATCTCTCTCCCTCCCCACCCTCTGTAGGGAGTTTGCGTGGCGTGACCCCGATCTCGCTGAGGTGATCCACATGCTGCAGCATCACTTCCCCTCTGTCCAGGCCAACGCTGCAGCCTACCTCCAGCACCTGTGTTACAGAGACAACCACATCAAAGTGGAGGTAACAGGATGCCCGTCTGTCCCTGTCAACCTCTCGGCTGACGTGTGTGATCAAACAGACTATATGGGGATGAAAAGTCCTTCTCTAGAGAGGATTTGAAAGCACAAACACGTAACCCTTTTCTGCAGTCAAGTGACCAAATCGCACTCTAGTGGTCTGGGTGGAATGTTATTAACATTTTGCACCATTTCATCATTTTAAAAAAAAAACGTTTTTCTTTTCAGAAAATGTCAAACGGTTTTGTTATATTTCAGTCTTCTGTGATGTGTATATAGTGTAATATTGGAATGCAAACTCAAAATGTATTACATTTCAACTCTATACCTGACATGGTACAGTTGTCTTATTTACTTTAAGACTATAACCACGTGTGTGAGGTGTATACTTTTGTTTCACAGTAGATTGGTTTAAGACTACCAAGAATCACTCTGTGTGACCCTGATTTAGCCCACTGCAGTAACAGGTGAATTAATATAAAGGATAGTGCTAAAAACATGAAAATGAACCGGGTGGTTTGAGCCCTGAATGCATACCACGGGTATGACAAAAAAATGGTTTACTGTTCTAATTACGTTGGTAACCAGTTTATAATAGCATCAAGGCACCTCGGTTGTTTGTGGTATATTGCCAAAATACCACGGCTAAGGGCTGTATCCAGGCACTCTACGATGTGTCGTGTTAGGGAACAGCCCTTTGGCGTGGTAAATTGGCCATATACCACACCCCCTTAGGCCTTATTGCTTAAATAACTGTTATTGATTATACTTTTTTGTCAGCTCCAGGTGTGTGTGACCTTGACCCTCTTCTAACAGGTGTGTCACCTGGGAGGTGTCCAGCACCTGGTGGACCTGCTGGACCACAAAGCTGTGGAGGTGCAGAGGTGTTCCTGCGGAGCCCTGAGGAACCTGGTTTATGGCAAGGCTACAGACGACAACAAGGTGGCCCTGAGGAACTCTGGCGGCGTCCCCGCTCTGCTCAGACTGCTGAGGAAGACCACCGACAACGAAGTCAGGGAGCTGGTCACTGGTACGTCTCTCTTTCTCACGTCTGTCTGTCTCTGTCTTTTTTTTGCTGTCTGCCTGTTTTTATGACTCTCTAGACCAGGGGTGTTCAACTCTGACCCTACGAAGTCCGGAGCCTGCTGGTTTTCTGTTCTACCTGATAATTAATTGCACCTACCTGGTGTCCCAGGTCTAAATCAGTCCCTGATTAGAGGGGAACAATGAAAAAACGTAGTGGAACTGGCTTTGAGGTCCAGAGTTGAGTTTGAGAGGTCTAGATCGATCTATATGCCTGCTTGCTGATACAGTATTTCTTGCCTATCTCTGCATTATCAAGTGAGGGATGACTGGATCCAACCATATGGCCGCACCTCAGCACGTGTCCTCTGCTCACTACATCCGTGCCTATCCCCCTTTACCACTAGGGGTGCTGTGGAACCTGTCGTCGTGTGACGCGGTCAAGATGACCATCATCAGGGACGCTCTGAGCACCCTGACCAACACTGTGGTCATCCCCCACTCCGGCTGGAGCAGCAGCAACTACCGAGAGGAGACCAAGCTCAAGTTCCACTCCTCTCTCCTACTGCGCAACACCACCGGCTGCCTCAGGTGAGGAGTGAGGAAGTCATCCCTGTAAGAACAGAAGACTGTACACCGCTTTGGATTAAAGCTTCTGCTAAATGGCATTCTTCCTCTGTGTGTGTGTGTGTGTGTGTGTGTGTGTGTGTGTGTGTGTGTGTGTGTGTGTGTGTGTGTGTGTGTGTGTGTGCGTGTGTGCGTGTGCGTGTGCGTGTGTGTGTGTGTTCATGTGGCTGTAAACCTGTATGTATTGTATATGTGGTTGTATTATTGACCTTTCTACTGTGTCTTGCTACAGGAACCTGAGTTCAGCAGGAGAGGAGGCCAGGGGTCAGCTGAGGTGTTGTGAGGGGCTGGTGGATTCACTTCTCTATGTCCTCAAGGCCTGCGTTAGCACCTCTGACTTCGACAGCAAGGTGGGCTTACTATAAGAGTAGTACATTTAGGCTAGTCCAGAAACAATGACATGCACCTCACCTGCCTGAACCCCCTCTACTTTATCCAGAATTAGACCAGTCCTCTTCACTCAGTTTCTGCCCATCCATCTCTGCTATCCCAACATGACGTTCCTGATCGTACCCCCTTTGTGTGTGTGTGTGTCTGTGTATGTCTGTGTGTGTCTGTGTGTGTGTGTGTGTGTGTGTGTGTGTGTGTGTGTGTGTGTGTGTGTGTGTGTGTGTGTGTGTGTGTGTGTGTGTGTGTGTGTGTGTGTGTGTGTGTGTGTGTGTGTGTGTGTGTGTGTATTGTGTGCGTCACTGAAATGCTTCCCCCTCCTCTCCCAGATTGTGGAGAACTGTGTGTGTACTCTGAGGAACCTGTCCTACCGTCTGGAGATAGAGATGCCCTCGTCTTGCCTGCTGGGGACTCAGGAACTGGACGCCCTGCTGGGCTACGGATCCCCCAGTAAGGACCTAGACTATCTCTGCTGGGGCAAGAAGAGGAAGAAGAAGAAGAGGGGCTGGCTGGATGATAAGGTGTGTATAGTAGGAGGTTATCCGCTTTCCTTGGCTAAGTCACACTCTGACACCTTATGATAAAGGCGCCTGGAAATGTGTTAGAATTAACACAGAACATTAGCTAAGATACACTACGTACACTAAGTAAGTGGACACCTGCTCGTTGAACATCTCATTCCAAAATCATGGGCATTAATATGGAGTTGGTCCCCCCATTGCTGCTATAACAGCCTCCACTCTTCTGGGAAGGCTTTCCACTAGATGTTGGAACATTGTTGCAGGGACATGCTTCCATTCAGCCACAAGAGCATTAGTGAGGTCGAGCACTGATGTTGGGTGATTGGGCCTGGCTCGCAGTCTGCGTTCCAATTCATCTCAAAGGTGTTTGATGGGGTTGAGGTCAGGGCTCTGTGCAGGCCAGTCAAGTTCTTCCACACTGATCTCGACAAACTATTTCTGTATTGACCTCACTTTGTGCGCCGGGGCATTTTCATGCTGACACAGGAAAGGGCCTTCTCCAAACTGTTGCTACAAAGTTGGAAGCACAGAATCGTCTACAATGTCATTGTATGCCGTAGCATTGAGATTTCCCTTCACTGGAACTAAGGGGCCTAGCCCAAACCATGAAAACAGCCCCAGAACATTATTCCTCCCCCACCAAACAGAGTCCAAAGGCGGCGAGCTTTACACCACTCGAGCCGACTCTTGGGATTGCGCATGGTGATCTTAGACTTGTATGCGGCTGCTTGGCCATGGAAACCCATTTCATGAAGCTCCAGAGGAAGTTTGGAACTCGGTAGTTCGTGTTGCAACAGAGGACAACGTTACTTCCATTCTGTGGTGTTTCATTCGTTATGCTCTTCGTTATGCTTTCAGTGGGACGGCGTGGGACCCATCCCGGGGTTTGGTAAGCCTCCGCGGGGGGCAGAGATGCTGTGGCACCCGGCCGTGGTGAAGCCCTACCTCAGCCTGCTGGCAGAGAGCTCCAACCCTGCCACCCTGGAGGGCTCTGCCGGATCCCTTCAGAACCTCTCCGCTGGAAACTGGAAGGTGTCCCGCTTTGTTTCATTGTAACCTTTGTTTATACAGGTTAGTCTCATTAAGATATCTCATTGAGATCAAATCTATTTCACAAGAGACCGCAAACCCACACCTGACACTCATGTCTGTTATGCGTTGCTGTTTATCTGGTATTATTGTAATGTTACATCAGTATAAGGGCGCTGTAATAACATAATTGGACTTCCTGGGTAAATAAAGGTGAAATAAAAATCCAATAGAAATCATAATCCCTGTGTGCAGTTTGCGGCATACATCCGTGCGGCGGTGCGCAAGGAGAAGGGGCTTCCTATCCTGGTGGAGCTGCTGAGGATGGACAACGACAGGGTGGTCTGCTCTGTGGCCACCGCTCTGAGGAACATGGCCCTGGACAGCAGGAACAAGGAGCTTATAGGTCAGACACACACACACACACAGAAACTCGCTCTCTTTCTCACACACACACACTTAAGTCCTTCATGCCCCCTTGTCTCCCCTCTCAGGAAAGTATGCGATGCGGGACCTGGTGAACCGTCTCCCCGGGGGAAGCCCCTCCCTGCTGTCTGACGAGACGGTGGCGTCTGTCTGCTGCACGCTCCACGAAGTCACCAGCAGGAACATGGAGAACGCCAAGGCCCTGGCAGCCACGGGGGGCATCGAGAAGCTGGTGGACATCAGTAAGGGCAGGGGGAAGGGGTATTCTATGAAGGTGGTGAAGGCGGCTGCTCAGGTCCTCAACACGCTGTGGCAGTACAGGGACCTGCGCACCCTCTACAAACAGGTCAGATCACTGTGTCTTCGCAAGTTAATGGTTTTGGTATAATCGCTTAACTAATATCAAAAGTTGCAGACTTGGCTCCATTTTACCTTGGAAAAACTGAACTGATCTCCGATAAAATACCTTGATAAGTAGCGATTATCTCTGTTGTAGGACGGATGGCACCACAGTTATTTCATCACTCCTGTGTCCACTCTGGAGAGAGACAGGTACAGGTCTCAACCAACCCTGCCTACTAGCACCTTACAGATGTCCCCCGTGCTCCGCCAATCAGGTGAGAGCACTCAACTATCATGTTCAAACTACTCATCAACACACACCACAATGGACCTTCCCTCCGGGTCTGGTGCCTCTCAAAGTTTGTTCCCTGCCACTATGCTTCCGTTTGCTCTTTGAGGTCTAGGCCCGGGTTACTGTCAAGCACTTTCTGACAAGTGGTTTCTAAATATAATATTGATTGAGTGATTGATTGAATGGAATGTCTTCGCAGGTGGTAGTGCAACCTCCTCTCCTGCCATGTTAGGGATCAGAAGACACAGCTCTAACTACCAAAGGGCTCAGTCATCTATGCAACTCGATACATATTATGGAGACAACAGTTTACATAAAAATCAGTACACAGGTAAGCCATGATGAAGGTCTTTTTATTCGCCAGTACATTTTCCGTGTACATTTTATATGTTTTGAATGTTTCATACACACAGCTGAGTTAACAATTCTTATCTTTGTTTTCACTTTCAGGGTCAGAAAAGCAAACACCATATTTTATCGGGTCCTATTCCTCACCATCAAGAGAGGACTATCCTAGGTCCCAGGTAAGACAAAAATATGTTGTGGTTCTGGTGTCTTAAAGGTCCAATGCAGCCGTTTTTATCTCAATATCAAATAATTTCAAGTAACTTACTGTGATTGTTTTCAATTAAATGTGTCAAAAATAAACAACAATAGCTTCTTAGCAAGAATTTAGCTAGGACTGTCTGAGAGTGGTCTGAGTGGGGAAAACTAGCTATTATTGGCAGAGAGGTTTGGAACCCTCTTTCTTATTGGTCTATTAACTAATTTACCACGTTGTGACATACTGAGCACTCAAACTCCATCCCACCAAAACAGGCTGAAATTTTAGGCGTTAATTTCAAACAGCTCTTACACTAAAAGGGCATTATCATAATTGTATTCAATTTCACAGTATTATTCCAAACTCATAGTGTGGAAATATTTATAAAGCGTAGGAAAATCTCAATTCTGACTGCACTGGGCTTTTAAATTCTCTTTCAGTTACCTAAAATAAGATTACATAACCCTATTGTCCTTTATTGGGTGTAGTGGTGCCCACTAAGTCCCCATAGAGCCTTTCATTGTGTTCAGTGGTGTAGTGGATAGTACATTTTTGATTTTGGAAGAGGGTTTTTCCACCTTTTCTGGGAAAATGCATTGAAAGTATAGGACTGCGATCAGAGATTACCCACCTATTTTTTTTACCACTACATCACTGGTTGTGTGTAATAGTCCCTCCACTCTCATGTAGGACTCATGTTTGTTGTGTTGAAGGGAATTAGTTTGTCTTTTTTGTTTTACCAGCAGGAAGATGTGTTCTACTCCGACGAGCCGGATAGGAATACTTACAACAACTACAGAATGTATCTGTCATCGCCGCAAGGTTACGGGGAGGAGGAGCCTGGGCCTTACCAGGACGAGCCAGAGAACCTGACCTCCACAGAGCGATACAACACCTCCCAATCTAACAGACTGAAATCCAATACCAACGCCACTAACTACGTGGACTTCTACTCCACCACGAGGAGGCCTTCCCAGAAGGCTAACCAGTACACTGGGTCCCCTGACTCCTGGGTGTAGGGGTGGAGAAATCATGTAGAAACTATGACTCATCAGTTTGAGCTACATCTGTGTGTGTGTGTTTGAGTGTGTGTGTGAGATAGAAAGAACATGAGTGTGTCTGTATGTGTTTGTGTGTGTGTGTGTGGTTCCAGTGGGAAAGAGCTTGTTGTTTTCTGGAGTGGTGTAATGACAGCCAAAGAAGTAAGAAAGGTTTGTTGGATATGAGCCAGGCATTCGCTTGGTTGGAAATGTGGAGAATGGACAGAGTGCTGAAGAAGTGTTACGTAAAAACAAACATTAAAGGGATAGTTTACTCAAAATAGAAATGAACATGATGTTCAATATATGTTAGCTGTAATTGATAAACTAAGACAGTTATGGATATAGTAAAGGCAGCAAATATCTCAAAACTAGCTTGGTGAATCGACTACAGCCAAATGGAAAATAATGTGAATTTGGATTTTGAGTCAAATAAATTATTTGTATGTTGGCCAAATATATATCATGAAGTCATATCTGTGAAATGTCAAATAGTATTTGTACAGAGAAATAAAAAATGTTACAATGTGTTGTTACAGAACCTTACTGTATTCAATGTGTAGACTGTGTATGTAGGATATGGCGTCTAGTGATTTTTTTATGATTTATTTATTTAAGTGTGTGAATTTCCCTCAAAACGCCCTGAGGTATGTTGTCCAACACTGGCGATGATGTGACATATGGAAGTGTATGAAGATTTAAAAAAGAGCCCATCATAACACTAAAAAAAAGATTCAGAATTGTGAAAATGAGGCTTGGTGAAATAAATCAGCTGTGGAATGGAATTGCAGGTGTTGGTGATTTTTAATTTATTTTTAATTTTGTCATCCAAACGTTCTTCAATCGGAGGGGGCGCGCACCCAGCTCCCAGAAAGCGCACGATAGAGCGTCTTTCATCAGCTCCACCAACTTCCAGGATGGATCACAGCTCCGATCTTGCAATCAACATTCCTATAGCTATGGAGGGAAATGCGTTGTTTTGAAGAAACGTCGACGAACTAAACTTGACTCTTCTTTTTTAACAGGTATATTTTGCTTGTACTGTTACGTGTGATGTTGTCGGCTGTTTTGTGAGCCAACTTCTAGATGCGTGAAGTGTCAGGGCATGACAAACCGTTACATTGTTTAACGTTACAGTTTACGTAATCGTTCATGTGCCGCGTCAAAGTTATTGCAAAAAAATATATGTTTTTTTACTGTATCGTGTATGAATTCATTCGTAAGTAATAGATTAAATAACGGATTTCAGCATGTGCCTCGCATTTGTTTTCAAGTCTAATTTTCTGCTATTCACCTTTGCTAATCAGGAATCCATTTCACATTGAGCTGTATCCATTAATTTGTACCATTCTTAACATTTCCCTTTTTGTCAGGTTTCATTCCAGACCACTGTGCCTGATGAGGGTACGTTAGAGCTCATCATAATCCATATCTTCCCATGACTAGTGTTGCCTCATTTAGGAGTGTATGGCCATGTTACTGCAATAGCACTTTTTGCAGAGGGAATAATATATTTGTATTGACTATTTTTCACAGAACTCCCTGTAATCAGTTTAACATGTTCAAAGCAGTGTTTGGGAGGAATAGGAAAGGAGAGAAGAGGAGCAGGAGGGATCCAGGTAGGAAAGAACAAACAACACCATCTACAACACTGCACCCATTACAGTTTGTGCCGGGTAACTAGACACCTTTTCACTGACTATAATAGTGCCATATGATTTTGTTAGTAAAAGGCTGGGTTGAAATTTTTACCAATAGGTAACTGATGGATTTCTGGGAGCTGTGGGGATGTTTCTGGAATCTGGGTACTGTCTCTGTTGTATCAGTCTCAGAGCAAAGATCGTTTCTAGCGAAGTGAAACCAATCATCGACATTAGTAGCACTCGCCCTAATTGAAGACGGTAGCTACTTGGCTGCTCCGAATTTTCTGTCCCCGGGTGTTTGAGTATAGAGCCATTTCAATTAGCCTAATTAAGGAGTGAATGCTACCCCACTGCTGTAAAATCCTCTCAGACCTAAAGTGTGTCACGAGAAGTTGGAGTGGGTTAAACAAACAGCCCTGACCCACAAAAAGAAAATACTGAAATGATCAATAACTTTTTGGGTCATGAGGGATGTACACTGACTATACAAAATAGTAAGAACACCTGCTCTTTCCATGCCATAGACTGACCAGGTGAATCCAGGTGAAAGGTATGATCCCTAGTTGATGTCACTTGTTAAATCCCCTTCAATCAGTGTAAATGAAAGGGAGGAGACAGCTTAAATAAGTATTTCTAAGCCTTGAGACAATTGAGACATGGATTGTGTATGCGTGCCATTCAAAGGGGCAAGACAAAATATTGAAGTGCCTTTGAACAGGGTATGCTAGTAGATGTCAGGCGCAGCGGTGTGTGTCAAGAACTGCAACGCAGCCGGGTTTTTCACGCTCAACAGTTTCCCGTGTGTATCAAGAAGGGTCCACCACCCAAAGGACATCCAGGCAACTTGACACAACTGTGGGAAGCATAGTAGTCAAAATGGGCCAGCATCCCTACGGAATGCTTTCAACACCTTGTAAAGTCCATGCCCTGACGAATTGAGGCTGTTCTGAGGGAAAGCTTTTTTAAATAGCTTTTTCTTACCAGTTCTAAATAATGTTTGTCAACCATCTTTATTTTGGTAAACTATAATCTATTATTCAGATTGATGCTAGGCCTCGTGTGCTTCCGCTGTGGGGTTGTGCGTCTTTCCAGTAGTTATGTAGCTACTAGCTAGCTCCATTCAGTGAGGTAACAACAAGGGTGTTGTCAGTATCTCATAACGTGAGTGTTCACCCCTAGAGGAGTCTGGGAGAAATCAGAAGGCACTGTAGATACATGGGTACAAAGTCAGAATATTGCACATTAAATATTTAATGCATCTGATGTTGACGAGCTACAGAACTCAGAGAACTGTGTCAGTCTCATCTACCATCTACCATCTACCATTAAATCTATCATTAATACCTCTAGGTCCTTAGATTTAGTACAAAAGGTGGAATACCATGCTAATAATGGCATGTATGTTTTAAATCATTTTCATTGTTGGACATAAAAGTCTGTAAAATCATCAGGAAATCAATCAAGTGATTTTAATGTAGGAAATCTGTTCCCAAGTACTCCCATGCATAAATAGAGACATACGTGATCGTATGCCAATATAATCAAGGTTTGAAATTATTATTTTGTTGTCTAATACTATATCTGTTTGGGATTATTGCAGTCAGTTTGTAGTGTACAAATTATTTATAACTATGTTCCGGCCATCCGAACCATCCGCTCAACGAAAATTTGGCCCACGGCTGAATGTAATTGGGGACCCCTGGTCTAAGCCTATGGCCTTACATTGTGTGAAGCTGACTGTGATTGGGTTAAAAGCCTTGAGAGAGAAAGTTGTTCCCTGACTACATGATGAGCAGCATATGTTTCCCATAAGGCTGTGTGTGTGGCCTGGAGGCTCGCTCAGAGGCATCAGAGAAGAAGAATGGAAACTTTGCAGCACGATTAGGGGCCCTGAGTTTATAACTAATTATAATCAAGTTATAGCAACTCCCTACCTAGTAATGTTGGTTTTGTCCATAACCTGTATCTTCTGCTTTTTAAGACTGTGTGTATCCTTGCAGATTGTCGTTCAAATACATTATATAATGTAGATGGCATCTGTCTCTCTTCTTGTCATCCACGGGAATGAGGTTACTGTATAAACCATGCTACATTTCAATGGACTGACTTAATGTAATTTTGTTGTAGCATTACATACTACTCCAACCCCGTTAATGCTGTGTTATTATTACACTCTGTGCATCAGGCGTAGCCAGTAACTGCAATGCACACGCACGTCATTGCACCTGTGCAGTGATTACATTTAGCATAGAGAGGAGACAAAAGCGGAACACACTTTCCTCAAAGACCAGAGCTGCCAGTAGGCGGTCCGCTCTTCAAAGGGCCACTACTAGACTTGAGGAATCGATCCGGTCTCTAATGCAAGGGATTGTCGTCCACTTATTATTGCTCCAAAACATGTATTTGACGATCCTGTTTAAAGGAATTACCCACCCCCAGAAATAAAAATCATAAAACTCATGTCAATTTGGTGAAAGCTTATGTTCTATCAGTATGTAAATGTTTCGGTTTTTTTTACCCATGATTTAACTTCGAAGTGGTCCATCTGTGAAACCAGGAAGTGGTGTCGGAACGAGTCAGAGCTACATGGTTCTCCTCATTGGAGATAGGGGATAACACACTATATCACATTTCATAACTCTTTTTTTTGTGCTCAATCTAAACAGTGTACCAAATGATTCCACTCAGTTTCTCTTTCAAGTAGCATCCCACAATGCGCCCTGTCTGTGGGAAAGGTGGGAAAGGGCCAGTGTTGCCATAGCAACATGCTCTGCACTCACTCTAGTCAGAGATGAATTGCAGGTTAAACTCGGTGAGATAGACTCCTAAATTGCTAGTTCAGTTTGTTTAGGCGATTTTACAGATAGCTAGCTACTTCACATGCTGATATTGACTCTGGTATTATTGTATGTAGATACGTTTGCTACTTAGCTAGCTAAATAGCCAGCCCAGTGAGCATTGCATTGTGGGGTTTGTAGTCGACTTGAGCTGCAACAGATTTCCACTAAGATTTTCACATGTTGCTTACAACCTTGTTATAACGACAAAATTAAACATTTGTTCACAAAAAATTGTTCACAACATTTTTTCACATATTAGTTTTGTTTAACACTGTTAATATAGGAATTAGTGGTTTGGGGTGGATTATCCCTTTAAGTTTCCAGATACACCTTTTGATAGGCCCTATTATTGATTACAGTTTAATTTGTTCTCTCTTCTCTTTTCCAACCCCTTTTAATCTCTCTCACCTGTCCCACTATATCTCCCTCTCCTCTTGCTAGCCGTAGTCGCTGATTACCAGAGCCACAGTATCCAACGAAGGGGCCCTGGTGCTTGGGTGACCCACTACCAGGAGCCTAGCCGTGCCCACCACCCCCACCCCTCAAGGGGCAGGCCGAGGGGGAAGCTGGCTAAGGGGGAGTCCATCTCCCTGCCTTCCTCACCCCTGGTCCATCGCCAGTCCTACATAATGCCCTCGGATATGGGCATCAAGTCCCCAGGTATTGTAACAGCCATCCACCAGGCTTTTGTTCTTCTAATGAACACACACATACAGACACGCACGCACGCACGCACGCACGCACGCACGCACGCACACACACACACACACACAGAGAGAAGGGCACATCTATAGATCATCTATAAAAACATCATTCTCTTTTTTACAGGTCATTTTGTTCTGGTTGCTATGTTCGTTGCTAGCCTAGCGACGAGTCTCGCTCATAGCATATTGATCACATGTTCTGTTCAGTATCTCCCACGGTTCTGACAGGCTCTTGTGTGCTCTTTGTGGAGATTAGGTTCTGATTGCTCTGCCTGGTTTTTAAGCCCAGCGGGTTTATAGCACAGCCAGTACACATATAGCACAGCCTAATGATTGATTAAGGGCTATTCACACAGCTAGCACTATATTTCCCCTGGGAAATATAGGAGATTATGCTCAAATATCATTGTCAAATGTGCATGCTGTCCAGGATACAGTACATCAATAACAACAACTCACTGTATCTCTAAGGACTGAAGGCCGGGGAAGTTTAGAAAGCAAATAAACGAAAGTAACTTTGTCATGAGCTTTTTGTGTATTTCTTCCATGCGTGATTTCTCAGTGGTAGGCCAGGGCTATGTAGTAACTGGCTTTCTACCTCTTACTCACTGACCCAGCGCCGCTTCGGAAAGGAACTGTTTACCTTTTTTGGAAGATTATGCTTAGACGTCTTCAGCGTTTGTGTCTTCAGCATTCTAGCCGAGTAACACTAGGTGGCGGTGCAGTGTGCAGTCAAGCTGAAGCTCTGAGTTTACTGCAATAGTGTGGACCTTTGCCACACACACACACACACACACACACACACACACACACACACACACACACACACACACACACACACACACACACACACACACACACACACACACACACACACTCATGTTGGCGATTTGAGCTGTTATCATCACAGGGATTAGTTTATACTGTACTGCATGTATCGGAGTTCATGTTGGCTCCTCCCAACTGGTGGGAGAAATTCAAATTCCCCACTGCAAATCCCATCTGGAAGAGTTGAATCTCTCTCTCTCTCTCACTTTCTCCTCCCTTTCTCGTTACCCCCCATCTCACTCTCTCTCTCTCTGCTGCTCTGACTGAAGGTCTGTACAGGAAGCTGGAGTACGTGGAGAGTCCTTCTTTTCCTGGAGACGCGTTCGCTTTCGCTCTGAACAATAGCACGACTTCCCAGAGAGGTGAGTGTCAGCGTGTCTGCACAGAGAGTTGTGGATGAGAGATGAGACGAGGGAGGGGAGAGAGAATGATATACGGTACAGTACATTTGGAAAAGGAGGACGAGAGGTACAGAGGAGAGAGAGAACAAATCTGCCATAGTTTTGAGTTCTTTGATTTGGTGCCTGCTGTAATCTTTTTCAAATGCACATGTGCGGTATGTGCAAGCGTATTTGTGCGGGTGGATGCATGCGCATGTGTTTAATTGACCTGCCAAACCTAAGTTGTGCTGAGGGTAACAGTGTAAATGCCAGCCATCCCCTGCACAGCTGTCTATGTGGAGAGGCTGGGGGCCAGACCTGAGGCGGAACAGCCTGTCTCCAGCATCCTCATGTCCTCTTGTTGCCAAGCACCGCTCTTCTCCCTCTGCTTCACATAACCAACGGCGACAGCGTGCTGGTGGGTTAACTGTGTGTTTCAATCATTCCGAACCCCCTGAATAGACCTTCCTGGGATTTGTCACGCAGAGGTCAGAGTTAGATTGATGAAGCTTTCAATGTTGTCTGGTTGTTTAAGTTACGAGGTGTTGTTCGTAATAGTACCATGGGGAGCCGAAGGCATAGATTCACTGATTATAGCTTCCTGACCTCAGGTGGGAAATCAGTTGGGCACTTAGGCAATGGATGGAGACATTGGCTGATAGATTGAGGATGCACTCTATCTCGTTCTCTCCCTTTCTCTCTCTCTCTCTCTCTCTCTCTCTCTCTCTCGCTCATTCTATTGCTCTCTCTCTGTGTCTCACTCTCACACCCTCCCTCTCACTTTTTCTCTCTCTCCCTCTCGGTTTGTCTTGTTTAGTTTTAGCCACAATTGTGTGATTTGAGGGCAGCTTTTCTTAAACAGTAACCACCGTTTTCCACTGCCCACATAGACCCATAGTGTATCTCCAATAACCGTTATGAATGTAAAGTAAATATAGATAATTATACATTATTATACATAAATATACATTTACTAACCATTTCCTTCAACAACAACATTTTATTTAATTTTTGTTTGTTTTTTGGTAATTTGCAATACTTTTCAATGTGACGTTTTCCATATTTGCTTTTCCATGTGCTTTTCTCGTTATGAATTTTAATGAACCCTGAATGGAGCAGAGGTATAATTTTAACATCATATAAGATGATTAGGTTTGCCTTTCAAAACCACCTTAGCAGACTCAAACAAATGAATGATTAGAAATGAATAGCTGTATAATACATTTGAGTGTATTCAGTGTAGGGTTTGGTAATGACTTTGGTAATGACTTTGACAGGCCACGTCATTATTCTCTTTTGCACAAAAACCAAGAGTACTCCTGTCGGATAAGAATGATGAGGAATGAATTTCTCCCCGACTTTGAAGGTGTGTTTCCTTGAGACGGAGGGTGCAGAGACAGATCTTGTTCTCTGTTTTGGTGGATCTCTGCTTAACCAAAGTGCCTTGCCACTGAATCAATGTTGTTCCCACCAACGGAGGCTGCTGAGAGGAGGACGGCTCATAATAATGGCTGGAGTGCAGTCATTGGAATAGCATCGACCACATGGAAACCACATGTTGGATACCATTCCATTTACTCCATTCCAGACGTTATTATTAGCCGTCCTCCCCTCAGCAGCCTCCACTGGTTTCCACGTCATTTCAACCCAAAAATGTAATGTGACGACGTCGAATCAACGTGGAAAACTGATTGGATTTCCAAAAAGTCATCAACTTAAGGGAAGTTCGTCTTTTTTTCACAATTTATAACCTTAAATCTGATGTCATGGTGACTTTCTTTGTTGATTTCACATTGAATTCACGTTAGTTGACAACTCAGCCAAATATAAGTCAAAAAACGTTGAACTGACGTCTGTGCCCAGTGGGTTGAAGTGTGCTAAGATTTAATTGAACAACGTTCTGCCAGAAAGAACCAAGCGTGCTCCAGCTCCCAGTCTATTACACAACCCAGTGTGGACCAAAAGACTTCAGATGCCTGTTTTTCACAGAAAGAGAACGTGTATCAGAGTGATCATTTAGAAGGGAGCTGCTAATGTGACAGTTGCTGTGCCTCTGGTTGGTTTACTACTTGGAGGGTGACATTACAGGATTAATTTAGTTCAGGTGATACCCTGTTTTGATTTCTATCCAAGATGGCACCTAACTACCCTGGCATTGACGGTCTCTTTTTCTTTCCCATTTGTAATGTACACCCCTTGAATCAGACTCTGCGTTGAACTCTACTCTGGTTATCTGAACGTACAGGAGCCCCAGTCAGACAGTCTAGCCCCGTGTTCCACCAAGCGTCTGTTTGTCCTTCTGTCTCTCTCACTGTCTGTGATTCACAGCTCTGCATGTGATCTCTGCTGTGTAGGAAAGGTGCTGGTGCCTGCCTTTCATCTAACCAGTCAGCTCGTTTCATCATCACCCCTTGTCTGAGAGATGGGGGAAGTTGTGACTTTAGGGGAGAGAAGAGAGGAGATATATGCAATAGTGAGGTGGTGGTGACGGTTTCCTCTTATTTGCTTACTGTGTATTGCATCATTTCTACGGTTCATTGGCGAGAACAATGGATTATGTGGAGGCGGGGAGAGGATATCGATAGTGAGAAGGAAAGAATGGGGCGATCCTGAGGACTTGAGAGAGGGGGAGAGGGATGGAATGGAGGGATACACTCTTAGAAAAAAAGGTGCACTCTAGAACCTAAAACTGTTCTTCGGCTGTCCCCATAAGAGAACCCTTTGAAGAACCCATTTTGGTTCCAGGTAGAACCCTTTTTGGTTCCAGGTAAACCCTTTTAGGTTCCATGTAAAAACCCTTTCCACAGAGAGTTCTACATGGAACCCAAAAGAGTTCTAACTGAAACCAAAAAGGGTTCACCTTTGGAACCTTTTTTTCCCAAGAGGGATTGAGGGGAGAGATGGATGAGAAGGTGCCTAACCCCAGAAGGGTTGAGAGTAACTAACGCCCAACAAGCTGTGTCTCGGCCCTCCCACAATCCTTCACTTCTTCCTCATCTCTCTCAATAGGAGCTCCGTTTCCTAGACATCATCATATTTTCCAACTCACTATTGTATGTAAACAGGATATAGAGGTGCCGTGTTGAACACCCTCTCCTCATCCTCCTCTGCGTCTGTACAGTGGTGTAGATGACCTAGAGGTGAAAGGTCATGGCATCACGCCCGTCTCAGTGATGTATCGACGCACCCTATTGCTCATCTCCGCCCAATCTGTCCGGGCGGGGCAGCCAGTGCCAAAGACGACGGTGCAAAGGCACCTACCCTCTGCTGGAGGCCAGGGCTGAGCTGAGCTCATTGAGATTCTACGCCTGTCTCCTAACCAACCGGGAGCGCTGAGCAGGCACACACACATATGGACACACACACACACAGAGCTGCTTCAGTCGTGCAGCCAGGGACTGAGAAAGCCACAGCCTCTTCATTGGTAATGAGGCCGACCGGCGCTGCTGCTGCTACTGCTGACCTGTGGATGCATACATTAACCTCTCCTCCATCGGCATAGTATACATAATCCTCCATCCAATCGACGTAGCCAGGTAGGAGGAAAGGCAGGAAGGTGGCACTGAGCTGGACTGAGCTGAACTGAACTGGGCTGAGCTACAGAACGTGTGTGTTTGGTGTGGTCATGTCGTGCGGTTCACAGTGATCCGCTCGTCTGTCATCTCTCTCCATCTGTCCTCCAGAGCTGCACGCGGAGCTCCAGCCCAGCTCCTCCTCCTTCTCAACCCAGGAACTGATGACCAGGCTGGGCTTCTTACTGGGAGAAGGGACCCCAGCCTCGCCTAGCAACCCCATGGAGGACTGGAGGGAAAAGAAGGTATGTGAAATGAAAGATGGTGGGTAGGATGGGTAGAAGGAAGGAGGGAGAGTGACTGAGAAAGTCAGATGTCAGAAATATGAAAAGGAGGCTCGTGTGTTTTCTTTGCAGATGAAGTGAGGAGTTTTTGTATGGTTTCTTTAATGAGATTTAAAGGCAATGTTTTGTATGATAACCAAGATTGAGAGTTTGTTTTGGTTAAGCTGCAAATTTAGAATCTACAAGGTAAATGACCAGTTGAAAAGAAAATCAGAGGCACTCTTGACTTAATATTTGAAAGCATATACTGTAATGTCATTTTGTTTATGGAATGTGTACATACGTAAGGTGATGTCAGTTGATTATCTTGCTTTTAATCTTGTTGCATTGGCTCGCCACATGCTGTTGAGCCTGCAGGAGGTTTATATACTGTGCTGTATCATTCTCTCACCGTTTGAGCATTGCCCCACTTTCCTAACCTCCTTCCTACACCTGAGCTCCAGATGGAGCCAGTTTTATGGAGACATTGTGTCGGCTGTGAGCAGTGTACCGTGTCCTGGTTCAGATAACTGATGGGGTGGTAAGGTGGGAATAGCACCGAGCTGAACGTTCTCTAACGTTGCAGAAACGCTGGGTGCTGGGGTGAGTGGAGACCTATAGGATCTAGGAAATGTAGGGTTCGGGTGTTGTTGGAGACATATGAAGAAGGATGCAGATATTGGGGTTTGGGGACATTGGGAGGAGAGAGGGATATTGACACACACACACACACACACACACACTTATATACAATGACCCATATACCGTGCATTAACCTGGGGACAGCTGGAAAGGGTGCCAACATGGTCTATACCTCTGATAATACTGGTCCATAGACAGAGCTTTAAATAAAACACCTCTTTCTCTCTCTCTTCTCCCTGCCCTTTCTCTTTCTATATCTCTCTTCTCTTGCCACCCTTTCTATCCAACTCTCCTCCCTTTCTACCTGACTGCCCCCTCTTTCTATCCCCTCTTTCTCTCTCTCATCCCTCTCTCACCTTTCTCTCTCTCATCTCTCTCTCACCTTTCTCTCTCTCTCATCCCTCTCTGCCTTTCTCTCTCTCTCTCATCCCTCTCTGCCTTTCTCTCTCTCTCTCTCATCCCTCTCTGCCTACCTCTCTCTCTCGCTCCCTCTCTGTCTGCAGTGTAATGTCTCTGGCCAGGCGGTGAGCCCATGCTCCACATTGACCTGCAGCACTACGTCTCCATGCTCAGACAGCCCCTGCTCCACCATGGGTAGTAGCAGTACCGGGGGGCCCCGTCTCCCCAATCCCAGCCCAGGTGGGACCCTCCTCAGCCCCAGTCCCTGCCGGAGCCCAAACTCCACGCTTGAGAGCCAGGATAGCGGAATTATAGGTGAGTACTTATATAGACCATCATCACCATATTTGGATCAATTTAAATTCAGATATTTTCTCTGGATTGTATTTTCTTCTCACCTCCTGATAAATAATTGATATGTGCACATGACTGTGAGATCTACACAACCGGTTAAACGTTTTAGAGCACCTACTCATTCAAGGGTTTTTCTTTATTTTTACTATTTTCTACATTGTAGAATAATAGTGAAGACATCACAACTATGAAATAACACATATGGAATCATGTAGTAACCAAAAAAGTGTTAAACAAATCAAAATATATGTTATATTTGAGATTCTTCAAATAGCCACCCTTTGCCTTGATGACAGCTTTGCACACTCTTGGCATTCTCTCAACCAGCTTCACCTGGAATGCTTTTCCAATGGTCTTGAAGGAGTTCCCACATATGCTGAGCACTTGTTGGCTGCTTTTCCTTCACTCTGCGGTCCGACTCATCCCAAACCATCTCAATTTGGTTGAGGTCGGGGGATTGTTGAGGCCAGGTCATCTGACGCAGCACTCCATCACTCTCCTTCTTGGTAAAATAGCCCTTACACAGCCTGGAGGTGTGTTGGGTCATTGTCCTGTTGAAAAATAAATGATAGTCCGACTACGCGCAAGCCAGATGGGATGGTGTATCGTTGCAGAATGCTGTGGTAGCCATGCTGGTTAAGTTCTAAATAAATCACTGACAGTGTCACCAGCAAAGCACCATCACACCTCCTCCTCCATGCTTTACAGTGGGAAATACACATGCAGAGATCATCTGTTCACCCACACCACGTCTCACAAAGACACCGCGGTTGGAACCCAAAATCTCCAATTTGCACTCCAGACCAAAGGACACATTTCCACAGGTCTAATGTCCATTGATCGTGTTTCTTGGCCCAAGCAAGTCTTTTCTTCTTATTGGTGTCCTTTAGTAGTGGTTTCTTTGCAGCAATTCGACCATGAAGGCCTGATTCACGCAGTCATCTCTGAACAGTTGATATTGAGATGTGTCTGTTACTTGAACTCCGTGAAGCATTTATTTGGACTGCAATTTCTGAGGCTGGTAACGCTAATGAACTTATCCTCTGCAGCAGAGGTAACTCTGGGTCTTCCTTTCCTGTGGCGGTCCTCATGAGAGCCAGTTTCATCATACCACTTGATGGTTTTTGCAACTGCATTTGAAGAAACTATTCAAGTGTAAACTTATCCATATTGACTGACCTTCATGTCTTAAATGAATGATGGACTGTCATTTCTCTTTGCTTATTTGAGCTGTTCTTGCCATAATATTTTTTTTATCCGTTATTTTACCAGGTAAGTTGACTGAGAACACGTTCTCATTTACAGCAACGACCTGGGGAATAGTTACAGGGGAGAGGAGGAATGAGCCAATTGTAAACTGGGTATTATTAGGTGACCGTGATGGTTTGAGGGCCAGATTGGGAATTTAGCCAGGACACCGGGGTTAACACCCCTACTCTTACGATAAGTGCCATGGGATCTTTAATGACCTCAGAGAGTCAGGACACCCATTTAACATCCCCCTACACAGGGCAGTGTCCCCAATCACTGCCCTGGGGAATTGGGATATTTATTTTGGGAGACCAGAGGAAAGTGTGCCTACTGGCCCTCCAACACCACTTCCAGCAACATCTGGTCTCCCATCCAGGGACTGACCAGGACCAACCCTGCTTAGCTTCAGAAGCAAGCCAGCAGTGGTATGCAGGGTGGTATGCTGCTGGCTGCAGGGTGGTATGCTGGACTTAGTCTTTTACCAAATAGGGCTATCTTCTGTATACCACCCCTACCTTGTCACAACACATTAAGAAGGAAAGAAATTCCACAAATTAACTTTTAAGAAGGCACACATGTTAATTGAAATGCATTCCAGGTGACTACCTCATGAAGCTGGTTGAGAGAATGCCAAGAGTGTGCAAAGCTGTCATCAAGGGGTGCCTATTTGAAAAATATATTTTGATTTGTTAAACACTTTTTCGGTTATTACATGATTCCATATGTGTTATTTCGTAGTTTTGATGTCTTCACTATTATTCTACAATGTATAAAATAATACAAATAAAGAAAAACCCTTGAATGAGTAGGTGTTCTAAAACTTTTGACCAGTAGTGTATATATATAAATATAAATGGAAGAAGAAAAAAAAACATCTCTTTTGGCATCTATATATCTCAATAGTATACAGTTGAACTCTGAAGTTTACATACACCTTAGCCAAATACATTTAAACAGTTTTTCACAATTCCTGACATTTAATCAGAGTAAAAATTCCCTGTCTTAGGTCAGTTAGGATCACCACTTTATTTTAAGAATGTGAAATGTCAGAATAATAGTAGAGAGAATGATTTATTTCAGCTTTTATTTCTTTCATCACATTCCCAGTGGGTCAGAAGTTTACATACACTCAATTAGTATTTGGTAGCATTGCCTTTAAATTGTTTAACTTGGGTTAAACGTTTCGGGTAGCCTTCCACAAGCTTCCCACAATAAGTTGGGTGAATTTTGACCCATTCCTCCTGACAGAGCTGGTGTAACTGTGTCAGGTTTGTAGGCCTCCTTGCTCGCACACGCCTTTTCAGTTCTGCCCACAAATGTTCTATAGGATTGAGGTCAGGGCTTTGTGATGGCCACTCCAATACCTTGACTTTGTTGTCCTTAAGCCATTTTGCCACAACTTTGGAAGTATGCTTGGGGTCAGTGTTCATTTGGAAGACCCATTTGCGACCAAGCTTTAACTTCCTGACTGATGTCTTGAGATGTTGCTTCAATATATCCACATAATTTTCCTGCCTCATGAAGCCATCTATTTTGTGAAGTGCACCAGTCCCTCCTTCAGCAAAAAGCATCCCCACAACATGATGCTACCACCCCCTGTGCTTCACGGTTGGGATGGTGTTCTTCGGCTTGCAAGCCTCACCCTTTTTCCTCCAAACATAACGATGGTCATTATGGCCAAACAGTTCTATTTTTGTTTCATCAGACCAGAGGACATTTCTCCAAAAAGTATGATCTTTGTCCCCATGTACAGTTGCAAACTGTAGTCTGGCTTTTTTATGGTGGTTTTGGAGCAGTAGCTTCTTCCATGCTGAGCGGCCTTTCAGGTTATGTCGATATAGGACTCGTTTTACTGTGGATATAAATACTTTTGTACCTGTTTCCTCCAGCATCTTCACAAGGTCCTTTGCTGTTGTTCTGGGATTGATTTGCAATTTTCGCACCAAAGTACGTTCAACTCTAGGAGACAGAACGCGTCTCCTTCCTGAGCGGTATGACGACTGCGTGGTCCCATGGTGTTTATACTTGCGTACTATTGTTTGTACAGATGAACGTGGTACCTTCAGGCGTTTGGAAATTGCTCCCAAAGGTGAACCAGACTTGTGGAGGTCTACAATTTTTTTCTTTGTTTGAGGTCTTGGCTGATTTCTTTTGATTTTCCCATGATGTCAAGCAAAGAGGCACTGAGTTTGAAGGTAGGCCTTGAAATACATCAACAGGTACACCTCCTATTGACTCAAATTATGTCAATTAGCCTATCAGAAGCTTATAAGCCAAAACATAATTTTCTGGAATTTTCCAAGCTGTTTAAAGGCACAGTCAACTTAGTGTATGTTAACTTATGACCCACTGGAATTGTGATACAGTGAATTACAAGTGAAATAATCTGTCTGTAAACAATTGTTGGGAAAATTACTTGTGTCACGCACAAAGTAGATGTCCTAACCGACTTGCCAAAACTATAGTTTGTTCACAAGAAATGTGTGGAGTGGTTGAAAAACGAGTTTTAATGACTCCAACCTAAGTGGATGTAAACTTCCGACTTCAACTGTATCACATTACTCTCATTGTCAATAAACCTGATTAAGATAAGGGCCTCGGCACTGGCTGAAGAAATAGAGATAGATGATACTTGTCTCACCTTGCTTTGAGTTCTCAGTCAAGTCTCTCTATCTCCCAACTCTCTCTCTCTCTCTCTCTCTTTTCCTGTGCCACTTTAGTCGAGAGGCTTCAGGTCCCTCTTGATAAAACTGGGACGTTGCTGTCTTTGCTGCGTATGGGTCTGCACTTTCTAAAATAGGACATCTTTCTACCTAAATAGAGCTTGTATTTATAGGTAAATACAAAAGGGCAAGGGGTGCACAGTACACTCGTTTGATTGTGTTGATGTCGATGTGTGACTGATGCCTCGCCACTGTTGATGCGATTGATGATCGGACTCTTACTCTTTAACTCAACACTGACAATAACGTACCAGACTGGAAAAGCACAATGAACTGATCTAAATGACAACTATTCCTAGCTTGATCTCATCCCAAAGGCCTTTAGTCAACAGTTTACCCCTGTCTACTCCCTCTGTGCCTCAGCTACCATCACCAGCTCTTCTGAGAATGAGGATCGCGGCGGTTCCACTCTGGATCTGAGCAAAGATGGCAGCCGGAGGGCCGCTGGGCATGGCGGGCACAGAGGCGACTGCCCTCCCGTCGCCAAGGATGACCTGCCAGGGCCCAGCGAGGCCCCGCCCAGGTCTGAAGTCACCATCCTAGGGGAACCCAGAACTCCGCCCCCAGACAAGAGGCCCCTCCCACAACGCCACACGCACAGCACTTCTTCCCTTGTGATGCCACGCCCTAACTCTGTGGCAGGTGAGTGGCCATCTCATGCCTCTTGACTGGTGGTGTCTCAATAGTCTCAACTAGTCTCCTTTCCTTGTGTCCTTTCCTCTATGATTACTGGCCTAGCAGGGCATGATAGATGAAAGCAGTACGTTGGAGATCTATCCAGTCCTTTTACCTTTTAGATGTGATGAGGGAAAGGAGATGAGGAAAGGAAGCCATGAAAGACAATCAAACAGCTCTACCTTGACCAGGTGTCTAGAACCAATCGTTTTTTTGTGGGGAAGTTCTCTTTCCTCCATTCATTTGTGTAGCTAAAACAGCTGTAGCTGTAGCTTTTTTCTGACCACGTGGTTTCTGTGACGTGGAAGAGCCATTAGACAGAGCTGCTTTCTGTCTACTTTCTATCATTAGACGAGGACGGATACGGCATTACGTCTCTGGAGGATGGAGACAGTGAGCGCTACCGGCTACAGTATTCCAGGAGGGTTTACGTCGTTTTCCTACGTCTGTTTCTCCTCTGTGTTTGAGAGAACAAGAGACAACTTTTCCTTCGTTAGATGTCACTCCATTTGGAGAGCGGGGGAGGGGGGAGGGGGTAACGGTCTCTCAGGGGAGTGGATCCACTGAAATGACTGACAGACTCTTCTGTTGTTAGGGATGCTGCTCGAGAAGTTCTTTAATTGCTAGAAATGAGCATGCATGGTATTATTTGTTTAAATAGACGTCACTTTCAGGTTGTGATGGGGGGAAAACAGAGATGGTGTCACGACTTCCGCCGAAGTTGGCTCCCCTGCCTGTTCGGGCGGTGCTCGGCGGTCGTCGTCACCGGCCTACTAGCCACCACCGATCCCTTTTTCCGTTTTCTGTTTGTTTTGTCTTATTAGTTGCACCTGTGTCTATTAGTGTTTGCCTGATGGGCTTCCTTATTTAAAGCTAGTTTGTTTTGTGCGGGATTATTCTTGTGTTTGTGTTGTTGGGTGTGTTCGTGCTCCGGACCGGGTACCCTGTGTTTTGGGTTGGTCCATATTTTTCGCGCCCTGTGTTTTGGGCATTGCTTTCGGTGCCATATTTAAGTGCACTTCTCCCTATGGAACTAACTGCTCTCTGCGCCTGATTCTTCCCTCACACACCTAGTATTCCGTGACAGATGGGAGTAACACAGGACATGTTTTGGTTTCTTTCAAAGTCCATGCTCTACATGGCTTTCTATCTGTTATTGTGCTGTGGTGGCCCGAGCATAGAGGAAGTGTTAGTCCCACGTATGCCTGCTGATTCCAGTACAGCTTGAGAGTTAAGTGGCGCTGTGTGTGAATAGAATGTCAGTATTCCTGCGGTGCCATTGAAAGAGGGCAGACCCACCCCCCGAGAGCTCTTGCCATTCAACTGCCACTGTAGCTTTCATCATAGTGCTCCGAGATGATTATCATACCAAACAACATGTATTTGAGGTGGAAGATTGTGGGAAAGAAAATGTGTACATTGTTTAACAATAACCTGGCCCTGGATTGAACAAGATGTAGGGTAACTCAGCAGTATAATGGACATGATGGTGTTGGGAGGGGTGATGTGAAGTGTATCTCTGAGCTCAATGGTTTTAACGCTGAACAATAGCCTGGTCCAGCCTCCAACCACTTTTTCTAAGATCCAGGTGTGACTCACCACTAGACTGGACACGGTGGGGGTGATGTTGCGGTTGTAACATGGTGTTCCAGTGGGTAAGGTGAAGTGTAGCGCCATACAGGCCATTTCCTGGTCCACTTCCGCTCCTGTCCTGTGAGCTGTGCAGTACGTGTCACAGAACAGAGCAACGTGACGTTCCCCTTGTGATTCCACTCTGAGGAGATTAAAGGTCTCATGTAATGCCAGATTATACGGTACTACAGGAGGCTAGGCCGGGCACTATGGATTTATGTGCTGTATAAGGTGTAGAGATCAGTCTGAAATGAATGAGAGAGAGAGAGATAGAGACATAAAAGAGACAGAGAGGAAAGACAAAGAGAAAGGAAAGAGAGAGCGACAGAAGGAAAGAGACAGGGAGAGAGAGCGAGAGCGAGTGAACGGCCACTGAGTTCGTAGTACGGCTCGATCATGACAGCTATAGTTCCTTGCCTTGCCACGCGGAACAAAAGGCAGTACTAAATAACTTAGAGATGCTTCAGTCACAGCTTTACTACAAATAGGCTGATTAAACTTGAACCTAGAAGCCTCAAGCCCCATCTAGCTCTGGTCCAAGCTACTATACAACAGTTACTGCAGATTCATTAAAACAACATGCCCACACCCATATGCCCACACCCACACGCACACACACACACACACACACACACACACACACACACACACACACACACACACACACACACACACACACACACACACACACACACACACACACACACACACACACACACACACACAGAATTACTGTGTATATCTATCTACAACCTCCCTATCCAGATATTACTGTTCTGTTATATCACATCCAGAGCCCTACAATCAGATTGTTTCCCATAGGAAATGACTGTCATCTAGTTAGCTGCTTCTTTGCCAGACTTGAATTCATAAGCCACTTCTATTGGATCTCCTCTCACTCACTCAGAGCAGAGAGAACTAGGCCTGGTGGAGCAGAGCAGAGAGAGCTAGGTCTGGTGGAGCAGAGCAGAGAGAGCTAGGTCTGGTGGAGCAGAGCAGAGAGAACTAGGCCTGGTAGAGTAGAGCAGAGAGAACTAAGCCTGGTAGAGTAGAGCAGAGAGAACTAAGCCTGGTGGAGCAGAGCAGAGAGAACTAGGCCTGGTGGAGCTGAGCAGAGAGAACTAGGCCTGGTGGAGCTGAGCAGAGAGAGCTAGGTCTGGTGGAGCAGAGCAGAGAGAGCTAGGTCTGGTGGAGCAGAGCAGAGAGAACTAGGCCTGGTAGAGTAGAGCAGAGAGAACTAAGCCTGGTGGAGCAGAGCAGAGAGAACTAGGCCTGGTGGAGCTGAGCAGAGAGAACTAGGCCTGGTGGAGCTGAGCAGAGAGAGCTAGGTCTGGTGGAGTAGAGCAGAGAGAGCTAGGTCTGGTGGAGCAGAGCAGAGAGAGCTAGGTCTGGTGGAGCAGAGCAGAGAGAGCTAGGTCTGGTGGAGCAGAGCAGAGAGAGCTAGGTCTGGTGGAGCAGAGCAGAGAGAACTAGGCCTGGTAGAGTAGAGCAGAGAGAACTAAGCCTGGTGGAGCAGAGAGAACTTGGTCTGGTGGAGCAGAGCAGAGAGAGCTAAAACGGACTGGTCCTTACAAACACAACATTCTGCTACAGAACAGGTGTAATTGGAGCTGGTCTCTGGACCTGACTATGTTCCTGACCTGTAGTGAGCTGTTGATATTCCCAGGCTGGATGAGGATTTACTTAGATCATCATCACCATACAACATGTACTGATCTGGTGGTAAACACCCATTTTAATGAGTTGTTGAAGAGTGAGCAAATGAGCATGACAGAGAAAGAGAGGCAGAAAAAGAGGGGGGGGACAGGGGACAGAGGAGAAGTAAAATGGAAACCGAGAGTGAGAGGATTTACTATACGATGTGTTAGAGTGTGCATGCATGGCGTGTGTGTGTGTGTGTGTGTGTGTGTGTGTGTGTGTGTGTGTGTGTGTGTGTGTGTGTGTGTGTGTGTGTGTGTGTGTGTGTGTGGGGGTGGGGGTGGGGGTGGGGGTGTGGGTGTGTGTGTGCTGCAGCTGGCTCTCTGTGTGTGTCTTTGTGTTTTATCCTTGAGTGTCTTTCTCCAGAATATTTGACGTCACAAAACATGGGCAGCATAAGGGAAGAACTATGACCGATTCGTTTCCCATTTTACTCAAGGACAAGAGTCTTGAATCGCTCTCCCTTAAGGCTGAAATACATTACAGGCTACCGGGGTTAACACCACTGCTCTTATGATAAGTGCCATGGGATCTTTAGTGACCACAGAGAGTCAGGACACCCATTTAAAATGCTGCTGGATGCGGGGTGGTATGCTGCTGGATGCAGGGTGGTATGCTGCTGGATGCAGGGTGGTATGCTGCTGGATGCAGGGTGGTATGCTGCTGGATGCAGGGTGGTATGCTGCTGGATGCAGGGTGGTATGCTGCTGGATGCAGGGTGGTATGCTGCTGGATGCAGGGTGGTATGCTGCTAGATGCAGGGTGGTATGCTGCTGGCCAATACATTATTTCTGTTCCGCTTTTTTTGTTTTGTTCCTACCACCCTGGTTGGAGGACCTGGTGGAAAACATACAAATTAAATATATATACAGTGCATTCGGAAAGTTTTCAGACCCCTTGCCTTTTCCACATTTTGTTACATTAAATGTTCCTCATCAAAGCTACACACCTGTCTATATAAGGTCCCACAGTTGACAGTGCATGTCAGAGCATAAACCAAGCCATGAGGTCGACGGAATTGTCCGTAGAGCTCCGAGACAGAATGTGTCAAGGCACAGATCTGGGGAAGGGTACCAAAACATTTTTGCAGCATTGAAGGTCCACAAGAACACAGTGTCCTCCATCATTCTTAAATGGAAGAAGTTTGGAACCACCAAGACTCTTGCTAGAGCTGGCCGCCCGGTCAAACTGAGCAATCAGGAAGAAGGGCCTTGGTCAGGGAGGTGGCCAAGAACCAGATGGTCACTCTGACAGAGCTCCAGAGTTCCTCTGTGGAGATTGCATAACCTTCCAGAAGGACCACCATCTCTGCAGCACTCCAACAATCAGGCCTTTATGGTAGAGTGGCCAGACGGAAGCCACTTCTCAGTAAAAGGCACATGACAGTTTGCCAAAAGGCACCTAAAGAACTCTCACATGAGAAACAAGATTATCTGGTTTGATGAAACCAAGATTGAACTCTTTGGCCTAAATGCCAAGAGTCACGTCTGGAGGAAACCTGGCACCATCCCTACGATGAAGCATGGTGGTGGCAGAATCATGCTGTGGGGACGTTTTTCAGCGGCAGGGACTGGGAGACTAGTCAGGATTGAGGTAGAGATGAATGGAGCAAAGTACAGAGAGATGAAAACCTGCTCCAGAGCGCTCAGACTGGGGCGAAGGTTCACCTTCCAACAGGACAACAACCCTAAGAACAAAGCCAAGATAACACAGGAGTGGCTTCGGGACAAGTCTCTGAATGTGCTTGAGTGGCCCACCTAGAGCCTGGACTTGAACCCAATCGAACATCTCGGGAGAGACCAGAAAATAGTTGTGCAGCGACGCTCCCCATCCAACCTGACAGAGCTTGAGAGGATCTGCAGAGAAGAATAGGAGAAACTCTCCAAATATAGGTTTGCCAAGCTTATAGCATCATACCCAAGAAGACTCAAAGCTGTAATCACTGCCCAAGGTGCTTAAACAAAGTACTGAGTAAAGGGTCTGAATGCTTATGTAAATGTGATATTTCAGTTTTGTATTTTTTTATAAAAATGCTAACTTTTTGAAAAATCTGTTTTTGCTTTGTCGTTGTGGGGTATTGTGTGTAGATTGATGAGGGAAAAAACGATTTAATCCAATTTCAAATAAGGCAGCAACGTAACAAATTGTGGAAAAGTGAAGGGGTCTGAATACTTTCCGAATGCACTGTACAGCCTCCTAACATTTGTACTGGACTCTAGGTGCATTGTCAAGTCAACCAATCCCTCTAATCTTCATTCCAACCCTCAGTTGTCGACAGACTAACCCATCTTTCCCAGTATATTAGCATTTTACTATTTCCTTTTGCTCTACATTCTTCTATTTTACTTTGACATCTTAAGAGGGTCTCGAACCTCTCTATTTGTACAATTTATACCGAGATTGGCCTAAAAGTGAATACTTTAACTAAAAGTATAATCATATTTTTCATTAATTGATGTAGTTTCTTTTTTTAATCTCCTAACAGTACTGTTTCTACATCCATCTGAACACAGACATTTTGACTCAACAACCACTCCTGAACCTGACTCCAAGAGTGATCATCTATTGATTCTGTTTCTTCGTTGCGGTGTGCACAGGCCTCACCCCGTATATTGAGGATTCTTTTTGTGGCGTGAATATTATATAATAGTTTCAATTGAAAAGAACGGATCGGTTGCGTCAAATGTTTTGTATAACGGTTCATAAACCCAAAAATCTCTGCTCAATTATCTTGAATTTTATGCAGAATAGTTGTCAAACCTCTCGACTTTAAGTGAAACTGATATATTTTACGATGTGCAGAATACTAGGCATTTTAAGCCATGCATGGTTTTTGACTGGCGGCAGACAAACGAATCAATTCCTTTCTCTTTTGAGTAATTGCCCCTTACATTTTTGTGGCAGAGCTGTGATGAGTTGGTTAAACTTCTTTATTGAGCATACATCCCCATACGGCTTTGTTAATTGCTTGTGTGACAAAATTTTACTTTCCTTATTTCCAATGTCATTTCTTATAATTTCTTATATTTTTTGTTAAAATAAAATAGTTATTTCCTTCATCAGTACATTGTACTTTAGCCATACTATTTGCTGTAATATTTGTTCAGCCTCTTCTAGAGGAGGAAATTGGAATTGTAACCATCTCTGTATGGCTTCATTTCAAAAGGATGATACTTTAAACAGTGTTCCATTGTCAATCCACCGGAAACAGTTGGTTTTAATCTACATAACGGCAAAGAGACCCCTTTTGAACATTGAATGTGCTTCTCTTAGTAGCCTGTTGGAAAACCAGTTTGGATTTAGATATCATTTTGGTATAATGGAGGCTTTAAGTGAGAGGTTTAATGTCTTAATATTTAATAGTTGTAACCCTTCAAACTCATGTTCGTTATACAAATATGCCTGTTTAACTTTCTCCGGTTTGCCATTAAGGACATAAAAAATGAAATTCTCACACGAGTCTGCTTTTATTCTCCAGAATAAGGCTGTAACGTAACAAAATGTGGAAAAAGTCAAGGGGTCTGAATACTTTCCGAAAGCACTGTATATTTTACATAAAGAGTTGTTGTACATTACTTTCACCCATCTTATGAGAGATTCTCAAAAGTTGAAAGAAATCTAGGCACTTATAAACTGATTCTAGATCTGCTGTATCGAATGCTGTCTTAAAATCTGCTATAAAGATTATACCAGGTTTCCCTGTATTCTCACAGTCTAATGTTGTCTCCTATATATGTTCCTTTTAAGAATTCCGTCTGAATGTCCAGTAGGACCTTTTTAATTCTATGAGCAATACATTTTGCCAATATTTTTGCGTCGCAACATTGAAGGGCCTCCAATTTTTGGGAGATACCGGGTCTTTGTACTGCCCAATGGCTCCTGCTTCAGTAGGAGAGAGACCAGTCCCTCTTTTTGTGTGTCCGATAGTTTGTCATTTACAGTATATGCGAGTAATTAAAACATGGTAGTAGTGGATCTCTCAGTAGATATATCTCTATTGGAATGCCATCGAGACCAGGGGTTTTCCCCGTCTGAAGGGAATCATTTGCCAACCGTAGTTCGTCCTGTGTAATTAGGCCATCACAAGTTTTTGTTTTTTTCGCAGATAGTTGAACATGATTTTTTGGGAGAAGGATTTCACAAAACTCATTGTTCATTGAGATTGTAAGAACTTGACAAGAGAACCTTTGTTTAAAATATTTTACTTAGGCCTCCCGAGTGGCACAGAGGTCTAAGGCACTAGTGCTAGAGGTGTTACTACAGGTCCGGGTTCATTTCCCGGGCTGTGCCACAACCGTGGTCGGGAGTCCCATAAGACGGCGCACTGGTTAGGGGAGGGTTTGGCCAGTGGGGCTTTACTTGGCTCATTGTGCTCTAGCGACTCCTTGTGGCGGGCCGGGTGCCTGCGGGCTGACCCTGGTCACCAGTTGAATAGTGATTCCTCCGACACATTGGTGCGGCTGGCTTCCGGGGAAAGCTGGCAGGTGTTAAGGATCGCGGTTAGGCGGGTCATGTTTCAGAGGACGCGTGACTCCACTTTCGCCTCTCCTGAGCCTGTTGGGGAGTTGCAGCGATGAGACAAGATTGAAAAACAGGGTATAAAAATAATAATAATTTTACTTCATAAAAAATCTCCTTTGGTGAGATAAGGATTTCTCCATTGTTTGTAATTATTTTCTGTAGATTATGTTTGGTTGCGTTTCTATATTGACGGTTTAAGGAAAACTAGGTGCATTTGTTGCCGTTCTCCATCAATCAGTCAATCACATTTTATTTATAAAGCCCTTTTTTACATCAGCCGATGTCACTAAGTGCTATTTGCTCAGTTTTTTGGATAATTGAAACCCGATCGTTCCTAAATAAGTTTCTCTGTTTTGCATCTAGATTATTCAGTGGTTCAGTAGTACATCATTGATGTGCAATGCTAGTTTTTCTATTTCTGATGTAAGTAGTTTCTCCGTTGACCCAAACCATTTTAGTTTTGGGGAGGAAAACTGAATTGAGTGGCCTCTAAAGACAAATTTAAAGGCATCCCATACGATAAGTGGGTCCGCTGAACCTGTATTGTGCCGGAAAGAAATCTGTTATATATTTCATTCGTTTTTGTTAAAAACCTGTTTTGGATAGGGGGCAGCATTTTCACTTTTGCATGAAATGCGTGCCCAGAGTAAGCTGCCTGCTACTCTGTCCCAGATGCTAATATATGCATATTATTAGTAGTATTTGATAAAAAACACTCTGAAGTTTCTAAAACTGTTTGAATGATGTCTGTGAGTATAACAGAACTTATATAGCAGGTGAAAACCTGAGAAAAATCCAACCAGGAAATGGGAAATCTGAGGTTTGTAGTTTTTCAAAGCTTGGCCTACTGAATACACAGTGTCTATGGGGTTAAGTTGCACTTCCTAAGACTAGATGTCAACCGTCTTTAGAAACTTGTTTCAGGCTTCTGCTATAAAGGAGGGGGGAATGGGAGCTGAATGAGTCATGGGTCTGGCAGAGTGTCTCAGGCTCGTGACGCGCGCTCCCGACAGAGTTAGTTCTCGTTCCAGTGCTTTGCTACAGACAATGGAATTCTCCGGTTGGAACATTATTGATGATTTATGTTTTTTTTTATTTTATTTTTATTTTATTTTACCGTTATTTTACCAGGTAAGTTGACTGAGAACACGTTCTCATTTGCAGCAACGACCTGGGGAATAGTTACAGGGGAGAGGAGGGGGATGAATGAGCCAATTCTAAAAACATCCTAAAGATTGATTCCATACATCGTTTGATATGTTTCTACGACCTGTAACGGAACTTTTCGAGTTTTTGTCTGGACGTAGTGCTCATGAAGATGGATTACTGAGCTGAACACGCTAACAACTAGTGGCTATTTGGACATAAATTATGGACTTTATGGAACAAATCAGTCTTTTATTGTCGAACTGGGATTCCTGGGAGTGCATTCTGATGAAGATCATCAAAGGTAAGTGAATATTTATCATGTTATTTCTAACTTCTGTTGACTCCAACATGGCGGATATTTCTTTGGCTGGATTGGGCTCTGAGCGCCGTAATCAGATTATGCTTTTTCCGTAAAGTTTTTTTGAAATCTGACACAGCGGTTGCATTAAGGAGAAGTCTATCTTTAATTCTGTGAATAACACTTGTATCTTTTATCAATGTTTATTATGAGTATTTCTGGGATTTCTGTATCTATCTGCAAAATCACCGGATGTTTTGGAATCAAAACATTACTGCACGTAACGCGCCAATGTAAACTGAGATTTTGGGATATAAATATGCACATTATCGAACAAAACATACATGTATTGTGTAACATGATGTCCTATGAGTGTCATCTGATGAAGATCATCAAAGGTTAGTGATTAATTTTATCCAAATTTCTGCTTTTTGTGACTCCTATCTTTGGCTGGAAAAATGGCTGTGTTTTTTTGACTTGGCTCTGAACTAACATAATCATATGTTGTGCTTTCGCTGTAAAGCCTTTTTGAAATCGGACACGATGGGTAGATTAACAAGATGTTTATCTTTCATTTGCTGTATTGGACCTGTTAATGTGTGAAAGTTACATATTTGCAAAAAATATTTTGGAATTTCCCGCGCTGCCTTTTCAGCGGAATGTTGTCGAGGGGTTCCGCTAGCGGAACGCCTGCGCTAGAAAGGTTAGAAACCCTGGTTCAATTTCCAATATCCCCATCCTCGTGGAAAGTCTCTCATAGTTATCTGGAGGGACATAAGTTGATGGTCTGATTGCATTCCATCCTCAATCAATACTTTGCTCCATAGAAAAGAAAAATAATCAATCCGGCTAGCTTGATTAAGCCTACTCCAAATATTTTTTACAAGGTCCACATTTTTTTATTAACCTCCAAATATCAGTCAATTCCAACGTGTCCATAATATTCCTAATCACTTTGAGCGTCAGAGGGTGATAGTATGATTGCCTTTACGGTGTGGATGTACATAAAGCTGTATTGTAGTCCCCTACCATTAAAATATAATTATTTGTATCTTGGAGACTAATGAGATTATTATAAATTTTCTCAAAGAAGTTTGGATCGTCATTATTCGGTCCGTATATATTTATGAGCCACGTCTGTTTATCATCAAGTAGTACATTCAAAGCAACCCATCTTCCTTGAGGATCCATTTTAACGGATTGCACCTCAGGATCTAGATTGTTTTTCAGTAGGATTAGAACCCCTTTTGAATTCCTCAGCCCATGACAGAAATAGATTTGACCATCCTACTCTTTTTTTCCCAGGCCACTTCGTCAGAAGATATTGAACGAGTTTCCTGTAAACAATAAATATGGTAATCCTTCTCTTTTAGCCATGTGAAGACTGCTCTTCTTTTCCCAGTATCAGCCAAACCATTAGAAGTATAGCTAGCTGCAATTCAATTCATCAATTACCATGATAGGTTACATGTTGAGACACTTACCACTATCCTTACCACTTTAAAAAAAAACTTATCCATGCTTACCAGCACCACCAGAATCAATACCTGTCGATTATCCACATTTGTACCATGACAGACGGTATATACATTCTGTAGCTCCAATTTCCCTCCCGAAAAAACCTTCCCCCATCCCAGGTAGGGATGTCATCCCTGTGACTGGCAGACCACCCCTATACACATGGATCCTAGGACCCATAAGAAGTTGGGACCCGTTCTTTGAAAAGAGCACGAAATGCCACAACCAGCTTAGCAGCACTAAACAGTTCTAACCCTTTGCCTCAATTGTACTGTATAACTTTTGTGTTTGTAATAATTTTTTCTGAAGACCTTCATTTCTTTCACATTAGACGGACAGTATGCGTAATAATGTAGCCACTTCCTCCAAAAGGATAGCTACCTTTGACAAAGCAACCGGCAGTAGAAAATGCACATTTAGGGAAGCAGATATTATTTTATGTTATAGCTTGAGATTCCATCCCATCCTTATTATCAACACCCTATAGTCTCGATTGTGGGATGCATACACACACACGCCCCCCTCCCCCACACACACACATCTCTACATCTCTCCCCTTACACTCATACATTTACCTACAAAACACACTCTCTCACACACAGACACACACACACACACAAACACATCTCTACACCTCTCCCCTTCCACGCGTACATTCACCTACAAACACACACAAGCTCATGCACACGAGTCTCCGACGGACCCTCAACACAGTTATTCTCCCTTGAGCCCTGCTCAAGAGTAGACTTGCGCGTACTGTTGTAGCCGTTCGACAGGAGTGTCAAAATGTTCCGGGATGGGTAGATATTGAGTGTGTAATGTCTAGTCCTGGCTGATGGAGCCCGGAAACCCCCCTCCCCCTCAACACACGCACGCTGGTCCCCAGAGGAGGCCCTTCTTCCCACTGCACTTCTGTGCAGTCAGACCGCTAAGATTTATGCTGTGCTGCCAGAACAACAGTATTATTCCCTGAATGTCCACGTGCGACCCCTGACCCCCATGGGTTACTGCAGCCAGTATTGCCATCGCTGGTACTACCTGGGAGGAGGTCTCCACCAGAATTCCCCCGGCTAGATATGAGGTCATCAAGGTTCTCTTTGCGGCTTTGAGAATTTCCTCGTATTTTATGCTCTCCCATATGGGGCTTAGTTGGAACCTCTCACATTTAACGATTCAGTCGGGCCAAATCGCAGTGACCTAGTAATCGGTATAGTACATACACCTGGCGGCACCTCCACGGCAGTATAAAAATCTGTCTATATTTGCCGGGCAGCTTTGTGTATGTGTAGGCCTTGTAAGGAAATCAACATGGCAACCGAGGAAGCAGAACAATGCACGTACAAGGAGCGCAGCATCTGTGCGGGCGGGCTACTGATGTGAGGGACCGGAGGTGAACTTTGATAGCTTTCTACTTCTATAATTGATTTTAATGAGAAAAAAATTTGTTGCCCATAATTAAGCTATTTATCAGAGTTATTGACCTCGCAATATGCCAGATTTGAGTAAATTACACAACTTACATACCATTGAAGCGGCAACATAATACTTTCAACATGGGTGCTGAAAATAGGCTGGTTTGAGAAAACCTCTCATTTAAACAGTCTTCATTTTAATTTGTCTTAAAACGAGGGCTTTGTGTTGAAACCAATTTCTGCCTATTTAAGAAATAGGAGGTAGGCCAACCTGTTTGACAGACAAAATTATAGGCCAATTCCTTCAGTCATCATTCTCTCTATAAATATCTCTGTGTCAGTGAAGGGCTTGGGGTGTTAAGTTAAAACCAGGGCATGAATTGAGGGGGTAGGTTATAACTTTGGTGCCATTGTTGTGATGAACTTGTGAGTTAGTTGAAGAGAACCTTTATAGCTGATTGGCTGACGGTGGGACTTGCCTCGCATCTGCTCTTAGCACTGCTCACACTTGTCGATAATGGCCGATTTGAGGCCCAATATATTAAACATGTTTGAAAATAATCAGGATGCCATAAGTGCCCGTAGAACAGTATGTTGAAATGGGGACACAGCTCCATAGTTATACTGTTTGGCGATGAAGGGTTTTGTTCATTTTATTCCCAAACGTTTAAGATTTTCTACCTTGAAGGCAAAAACGAATGCAACAACTCTGTAAAAAGCTCTCTTTCCTGCTTTCCCTCGTTCTTTATTTTCTACTTCTCTACTTCTCTTCTCCTTCATTCTGTCTCTCATGTCTTCCCCTGCAGCCACTAGTTCCACGAAGCTGGAGGATCTGAGCTACCTGGATGATCAACGGAGTGCTCCCCAGCGAAGCTCCATCAAACAGCCCTGGAACAGCACAGGGGGAAGGGACGCCAAAGGTGTGGTACTGTTTGTGTTTATGTGTGTGTGTGGGGTGGGGGTTTGTGGTGTGTGTTGTGTTTGTGTGTGTGTGTGTATATACGTGCATGCAGGCATTTATGCAGGCATGTGTGCATGCGCAGGGCCGTCACTAGCCTTTTGGGGGCCCTAGGCAATATTTGGTTGGTCCCCCTCCCCACCTCACGGGCAAAACCTTTTAGTGGCCCCCCTCTTGACTGAGGAGAGAAAAAAAAAACGTAAGTACATTTTCTGCAATTCTACATATTTTACCATGGGGTGGAGGGAAATGTGTGCAATTTTATAATTAATATAATTCAATTTGACTTGTTTTGCCATGGGGCAGAGAGAAAAAAGTGCAGTTTTACAGCTAATTTCCCAAAATTCGACACATTTTGGAACATCTCATTCCAAAATCATGGGCATTAATATGGAGTTGGTCCTCCCTTTGCGGTTATAACAGCCTCCACTCTTCTGGGAAGGTTTTCCACTAGATGTTGGAACATTGTTGCAGGGACATGCTTCCATTCCTGCCACGAGCATTAGTGAGGTCGGGCACTGATGTTGGGCGATTAGGCCTGGCTTGCAGTCAGCGTTCCAATTCAAAGGTGTTCAATGGGGTTGAGGTCAGGGCTCTGTCCAGGCCAGTCAACTTCTTCCACACCAATCTCGACAAACCATTTCTGTATAGACCTCGTTTGTGCACGGGGGGCAGAAAAACAGGAAAGGGCCTTCCCCAAACTGCACAGAATCGTCTAGAATGTCATTGTATGCTGTAGGATTGAGATTTTTGCGTTCAATGGAACTAAGGGGCCAAGCCCGAACCATGAAAAACAGCCCCAGACCATTATTCCTCCTCTACCAAACTTTACAGTTGGCACTATGCATTGGGGCAGGTAGTGTTCTCCTGACATCTGCTGAACCCAGATTCGTCCATCGGACTGCCAGATGGTGAAGCATGAAGCATCACTAAAGAGAACACATTTCCACTGCTCAAGTGTCCAATAGCAGCGAGCTTTACACCACTCCTGCCAACACTTGATCTTAGACTTGTGTGTGGCTGCTCAGCCATGGAAACCCATTTCATGAAGCTCCCGACGAACAGTTATCAGACTGCTTCAGCAGTCGACGGTCCCGCTCTGTGAGCTTGTGTGGCCTAACACTTTGCGGCTGAGTCGTTGTTGCTCCTAGACGTTTCCACTTCACAATAACAGCAATTTCAGCTGACTGCCCAGCAGCTCTAGCAGGGCAGAAATTTGATGAACTGACTTGTCTTCAGTATGGCCATTCTACTGCCAATGTTTGTCTATGGAGATTGCATGGCAGTGTGCTCGATTTTATACACCTGTCAGCAGCGGTTGTGGCAGAAATAGCCGAATCCACTAATTTGATGGGGTGTCCACATACTTTTGTATAGTACAAAATCAATGGGGGTCCATGGAGGTCAGGGACCCTGGGCACGTGCCCTTCGTAGCCAGTCGGTAATTCAGCCATGATTACTACAAGTTTAGATAGCTTGTTTTGCTGACATGGGCTAACAAGAGGAAAACTTCTGAAGCACATCCACATCTTGTGTATAGTACTATTCTAACGCTTGTTACGAAACCGATTAACTAGCCTGTTAATATCGTTGCACTCGCTAAGTCTAGGAGTCCTATGTCTAGTTGCATGGTCTGTAACCCGAATGAATGTGTGCATTTTTGTGAGAAATCAGCGTTACCTTACCTTAGGTCCATGGCCAGCTCTGCCTTGACTCCTTGGTGGTGACAGGAACAAATATATACAAAAACGAAAACCACAAACAGGCATACCTAAACTAAAGATTCAAACCCAAACTGAAGGCCTCATAGCCATCAAACCAACCAGCAGCCTCACGGCTCTCCAAACTGGCACTCTGACTGACGATCATCTTAATTGGCAGTAATTTATGGGCTTATCAAGGCTAAACTCAGCATCTATACCCGGTTACTGCCACCTGGGGGATGAAGTGTGGAAGTGGATCCTGGATTGTGTGTTTGTCTATGTCCTAACGTTAACCTTCACCCCATATCATAATACGCTCAACAGTAAGTTGAGACCCCGACTGAGATCCTTCCTTCGTGCATGCAATTATTGTGTTACAACACCATACGCAACTATATCATTGTTGTACACCACAATACTCTTTCAAATGAACATGAAGTCATGTTTGTAACCCCTGTGTTCTCTCTTTTCTCTTCGCCCAGCGCGCTTCGCTCCCTTCAAATCTGGCGACATCATGCTGAAGCCATTGTTGTTCGAGGTTCCCGCCGTCGCCATGGATGCACCGTTCCAAGGCCGTGATTGGCTGTTCCATCGGCTAGAGGAGGTCCTAAGGAAGAGTGACACCTGCGAGGGCCGTGGGGCTGTTATCGTGGGCGATGTGGGCTTCGGCAAGACGGCCGTCGTCTCGCGGTTGGTGGCTCTCAGCTGTCATGGAGGTCACATGCAACAGGTCCCCACCCAGAGCCCCTGTACCTCCCCCAAAAGTAAGAGACAAATTTCCCTTCTCTGGAGGTATTTTGTTTGAAATGATAAACAGGATGAACCTCTTGAGATGCAACAGCTCTTTTTTGAGGAAGCTGCCAGTTCCATGTGCCCCAGAAGGGAAGGACGAATTGATGGTTACTCATTCAGCAAAGGGTGATTTAAACATTCACATTTTTCATTATAAGTTAAACAATTCTCTAACTAGGCAAGCCAACCTGTCTATCTTGAGATCAGTCATACTTTAACAGAGCCATCACTCTCAAGTGGCAGGCTCCATCAGATATTTTGGTCCTTGCGGATGAGCCACACAAAGTCACAGGAATAAAACCTTTGAAAGCTCTGTCCCTGAAAGCTATGACTGATTTTGTGGAGATTGATGTTACACAAATGCAAGTGTTGCTACGTCTGTAGCTAGGTACAGTACCACACTTTTCTCCCACCATCAATGGTCGTGAATGCACACCGCATATCATTTTCACGGCCCCCATCCAGCAAATTGATACAGTGCACCATACAGTGCACCATGTCAGTAATGACATCAAGTAATGACATCATTTAGGTTAAGAGTAGGAATCTGCTTTGATGTGCCTGCTCAGGGAAATGCATTACAGACAGTGACCTAATTATAGTACATGCTGATAAATGCCTGACAGAGACTGAAGTGATTTGCCATCGTGACTCAGGGCCTTATTTAATTAACATTGTTTACTGGAGATATGTTTTGGGTCCATTATAGAAACCAGCCCACAATGATGCTTTTAACATGCTCTCTTGTATTCACAGCACAAGAAAAAATAAATAATTATAATCATGAGTGCTGATAATCAAAAAAATATTTAATTAAATGATTATTATTCTTCTCCAACTTCTCATGAAAAAGTAGTGACAGTCCACGTGTGTGCCTTTGTAACAGTATAGCTTCCGTCCCTCTCCTCGCCCCTACCTGGGCTCAAACCAGGGACCCTCTGCACACATCGACAACAGTCACCCTCGAAGCACCGTTACCCATCGCTCCACAAAAGCCGCAACCCTTGCAGAGCAAGAGAAACAACTATTTCAAGGTCTCAGAGCAAGTGGCGTCACCGATTGGAACGCTATTAGCTTGCGCCTCGCTAACTAGCTAGCCATTTCACACCGGTTACACCTTGCTGTGTCCCTCTTGCAGTTGGGGATAGGGGGACAGACGGCGCCTCCAAACAGCCGCCCCAGCCCAGCACCCCCACCACAGACCCCCAGCCCAGCGAAACAACCTGCCCCGGGACACCAGAGGCACACCGAGAAGAGGCTGTCAAACGCCTGGCCAGCAAGGTACGATATGCTACACACACATGCACACTTCATGCGCGCACCTTTGAATGCACACACACACCTGAATGGCACACACAGGCACACACATACACAGAAACACAGACACCTCTGGTGGAGAATAATCTTGGGACTACAAGGTCCTATCTGACATTTGGGTCAAAAAAATTGTTATTCACATAGAGTTGCTCTTCAGGTGGTCCTTTACCTGTCAGATATGTCCGTTTTTTTGTTGTTATTTTACGACGAACAAATTATAATAATCTGAAAACACCTTTTAACTTGGTGCTATCAGGATCCAACTTCAATCCAATCCCACAATGCTGGATTGTCAATCAACAAAAATAATTGCATGTAAGGTGATATACTTATTGAGTAATTTTCATTGACATTTTAGTCATTTAGTGGACGTGAAAGAGGAAAATATCACAAAACAGTTCTGACAGCTGGATAATACTCATTATCTCCAAACTATGCAGCATTTTGCTGATATAATCTTATAGTCTCAAGTCCTTGATTATTCATATCATAGGTTCTGGTCCTCTTTTTAAATTATATTTAAGAAAAATGTAGAATAAGAATGGCCATAACGTAAGCTCTTTATGGTGAAAACGAATAAATACAGGTACCTTCGAGAATGTGTAAGGCCCTTAGGAGAGGCATTGCTGTTTTTGTCTTGTTCTACAGTATTAAACTCACCAAATGTTATTGATACCTAGCAACTAGTTTACTGACTTTGGGTGTCAGAGACCCGAAAAATATGTCCGTTTACTCATCCAGAACTAATGTTTTTTAGTTATCCATAAGATTTGTGCATTTGTCATTTTAGGGAACGTTAATTAATATATTTGATGATGTGATTAGAAAGAAGGACGGGTATTCTCTTTATTTAATCATTAAATGTCTGTACTTTTCTATTGAAATGTAAATAATCGTAACATTCTGTGCCAGATAGAACCTAAGGTTCTATATACGATTGCACCCCCCCCCCCCAAAAACAGATTTTTTTTTAGTATTAGTATTTTGATACTTTAAGGTCAGGACTTTCAAGGTCAGGACTTTAATGGGTTATGAAAGAAGAATTCACTTTAAAACAGTTCTGAGATCTGGGATGTGAAAACATTCATGCTCAATATCTCAGAACTATGCTTTGCACAGATAGTAGTCTTGTTTCTTGAATCACTGCCAATAGACCACCTCCTAATTCTCTTTAATTGGTCTCAGAGATGAAGAGTCTTGCGGCTTCACCTAGTAATACTAAGAGGGAGGGTTTAGTTTGACAAATTGGGTTCCAAGGCAACTGGAGAAGGTTTCCGACTGACTGTGTTTGCCATCCATCTGTTTGCCCCTTTTGATGAGTTCCTGAATTAAAGATGACCCCTGGGTGTATGGATACTTCTCCATCCTCAACAAAATTAACAAGATGGTTCTGTTAACTGTATCTTCATGTAATTACTGATGTGGTGAATAATGAATAAGACCATCGAGTCCCAAAGACTCGTGTGTTTACTCTTGACATCCGTGCCTTGTTTTTCCCCCGTTCCATTAAGTGGGTCCGTCATGGCTGCTTGATTAGCCAATCTGTTAATTAGCAACTCATCGCAGACACTTTAGCCTCATGGAGAAAATCAAATGCTGATTTGTGAGACGGAGATATTCAAAGTTGGTTGAGGACTTACTTCTCTGGAAAGTTCAAGACACTCATGACAGTCAAAACTTTGAAAAAGCATTATTGAAGTGCTCAATTAGGGAGCCTCTCTTTCTCTCACTCTCTCTCTCTCTCTCTCTCTCTCTCTCTCTCTCTCTCTCTCTCTCTCTCTCTCTCTCTCTCACTCTCACTCTCTCTCTCTCTCTCTCACTCTCTCACTCTCTCACTCTCTCACTCTCTCACTCTCTCTCTCTCACTATCTCCAGGTGGTGTCCTACCACTTCTGCCAGGCTGACAACACCTACACCTGCCTGGTCCCAGAGTTTGTGCACAGTGTCGCCGCCCTGCTGTCCAGAGCGCCACAGCTCAGCGGCTACAGGGAGCTACTGCTAAAGGAGCATCATATACAGAGCATGCTCAGTCTGCGCTCCTGTGTCCAGGACCCCATCGCTGCCTTCCGCAGGGGAGTCCTGGAGCCCCTCGTCAACCTGCGCAAGGGTAGCTACTAACTTACTCCTGCAGTCTCCATGTTCTCACCCATGCTTCAACCCCCCCCTTCATCCACTTTTGTAAGTGTAACATCTGCAGCTCCTACTCACCAGCTACACCTCACCCCCAACCCCTCCTCCTACAGTTTTCTAAATTGTCATGCGCCCCCTGAAACAGTTGATTAGCACTCCCTGGTGGGCCGCTAGATCATTTTGGGATAATAAGGTCACTGGTTAAAAACGCTACAGGCCGTGACACAATTCTAACTTCAAAAACAACATAACTTCAAACAACAACCTTTTTCACTGTGGGAGTATCCATATCAATCAATATCCCTAAGGCTGCATTTACACAGGCTGCCCAATTTTGATCTTTTGCTCAATTGTTGGGAAAATAGTTGATCTGATTGGTCATACTAATTAGTCTGTGGACCAATCAGATCAGCTCTTTTGCCAATAATTGGACAAAAGATCAGAATTGGGCTGCCTGTGTAAACGCCGCCTCGGTGCTTTCATCCAGTGTATTATTCTTACTGTACAGGAAAAACAAGAGGGCAGGCCATATCAACGTTATAGGCCATCTCTGGTAGCCAGTGTGTCTCAGTCTATCTGATGATATCAGGTCAGCCTGATCAATAGGTTGGTCGTTCAGTAGCCTCCACCACAGGCTCGTTCCTCCGTCTTTATGATGTGGATTAGTAGATGACTGTGGCAGAGTAATCTCACCTCCACACAGTCAGGAAGGGCTGTATCAGGCTGCATCGACGGCTCAGGTAGACTGGAACAGGATAGATATGCCTCTGTGATCACCCCCATCTCCTGTCTTATTAAAAGTAATGGTTGTGATGATGAGGGCCCATACAGGAGACTGAGGAGGGGTGACTGGTGTTTTCACCCTCCATCTGAGGTGCAGTACCTCTGTGACATTACTCATGAAGTATAACATAGGGTAAGGGAATGGAAGCAGGGCTCTGGTCAAAAGTAGGGCACTACTTAGGGACTAGGGTATCATTTTGGACGGACCCCGGGTTAGATATTCCAGAGCCTGCACACGTCGACCTCATCCCTCCTGCCTGATAAACTGAACTGTGGCTTTTCGGCTGGTGTTCCATTGAGGACCACAACCTCCTTTCTTTAAACCATATCACTTCAAACCGTTTGCCTCGACATGTACAGTATTTCAAAATACGTTTGGAACGCAGCAGTTATGTGTATTACATTTGCATCCTTAACCTGCTTCAATTATTGCCAGTATCTTATGTACTTGTTCTCTCACTTTCTCTCTTTTCCTCTCTCTCGCTCTGACTCCAACTCTCGCTCTCTCCTCTCCCAACTTCCCCGTTTCTCCCTATTCCACCTCCCCTCTGTAGAAAGGAAGATCCCGGAAGAAGACTTCATCCTCCTGGTTGACGGTCTGAACGAGGCAGAGTTCCACAAGCCGGACTACGGAGACACCGTAGCCTCCTTCATCACCAAGATCGTCTCCAAGTTCCCCTCCTGGCTCAAACTGTTGGTCTCTGTCAGGACCTGCCTACTGGTGAGGAGAGGACAGTCACGAAGCACAGATAAACGATCCTAGCCAGTGTATGTGAGTGATGCATTGCCTCTACCCAGGGACCCTGGCTTTTGTGGCATAGTATAGTCTGTTAGACTCGTAGGCGCTATGGTTCGAGTCTGATACAGCTCTCACTTTCTCCTGCTACACTTTAACTAAAAGAAGCTTAGTAAATCTGGGTTTGCCCATAGGCAGGTCCTGACTTCCGGCGCCGAAAAGAGATGGCCGCCTCGCTTCGTGTTCCTTGGAAAATATGCAGTATTTTGTTTTTTTACGTGTTATTTCTTACATCGGTACCCCGGGTAATCTTAGGTTTCATTACATACAGTCGGGAGGAACTACTGAATATACGATTAACGTCAACTCATCATCGTTCCTACCAGGAATATGACTTTCCCGAAACGGATCCAGTGTTTTGCCTTCCACCCAATACAATGGATCTGATCCCAGCCGGCGACCCTGTGCGACGCCGAAAAAGGGGAAAACGAGGCGGTCTCGTGGTCAGGCTTCGGAGACGGGCACATCGCGCTCCACTCCCTAGCATACTACTCGCCAATGTCCAGTCTCTTGACAATAAGGTTGATGAAATCCGAGCACGGGTAGCATTCCAGAGAGACATCAGGGATTGCAACGTGCTCTGCTTCACGGAAACATGGCTAACTCAAGGGACGCTAACGGAGTCGGTGCAGCCAGCTGGTTTCTTCATGCATCGCGCCGACAGAAACAAACATCTTTCCGGTAAGAAGAGGGGCGGGGGGGTATGCCTTATGATTAACGAGAAGTGGTGTGATCATCATAACAACACACAAGAACTCAAGTCGTTCTGTTCACCTGATCTAGAACTCCTCACAATCAAATGTCGACCGCATTATCTACCAAGGGAATTCTCGTCAATCATAATCACAGCCGTATACATTCCCCCCCAAGCAGACACATCGATGGCCCTGAACGAACTTTATCTGACTCTTTGTAAACTGGAAACCACACACCCTGAGGCTGCATTCATCGTAGCTGGGGATTTTAACAAGGCTAATCTAAAAACAAAACTCCCTAAATTCTATCAGCATATCGATTGTGCTACCAGGGCTGGAAAAACACTAGACCATTGTTATACTAATTTCCGCGACGCTTATAAGGCCCTCCCCCGCCCCCCTTTCGGAAAAGCTGACCACGACTCCATTTTGTTGATTCCAGCCTACAAACAGAAACTCAAACAACAAGCTCCCGCGCTCAGGTCTGTTCAACGCTGGTCCGACCAATCTGAATCCACGCTTCAAGACTGCTTCGATCACGCGGATTGGAATATGTTCCGCATCGCGTCCAACAACAATATTGACGAATATGCTGATTCGGTGAGCGAGTTCATTAGGAAGTGCATTGACGATGTCGTACCCACAGCAACGATAAAAACATTCCCAAACCAGAAACCGTGGATTGACGGCAGCATTCGCGTGAAACTGAAAGCGCGAACCACTGCTTTTAACCAGGGCAAGGTGACCGGAAGCATGACCGAATACAAACAGTGTAGCTATTCTCTCCGCAAGGCAATCAAACAGGCTAAGTCTCAGTACAGAGACAAAATCGAGTCGAAATTCAACAGCTCAGACACAAGAGGTATGTGGCAGGGTCTACAGTCAATCACGGATTACAAAAAGAAAACCAGCCCCGTCGAGGACCAGGATGTCTTGCTCCCAGACAGGCTAAACAACTTTTTTGCCCGCTTTGAGGACAATACAGTGCCACTGACACGGCCCCCTACCAAAACCTGCGGGCTCTCCTTCACTGCAGCCGAGGTGAGTAAAACATTTAAACGTGTTAACCCTCGCAAGGCTGCAGGCCCAGACGGCATTCCCAGCCGCGTCCTCAGAGCATGCGCAGACCAGCTGGCTGGTGTGTTTACGGACATATTCAATCAATCCTTATCCCAGTCTGCTGTTCCCACATGCTTCAAGAGGGCCACCATTGTTCCTGTTCCCAAGAAAGCTAAGGTAACTGAGCTAAACGACTACCGCCCCGTAGCACTCACTTCCTTCATCATGAAGTGCTTTGAGAGACTAGTCAAGGACCATATCACCTCCACCCTACCGGACACCCTAGACCCACTCCAATTTGCTTACCGACCCAATAGGTCCACAGACGACGCAATCGCAACCACACTGCACACTGCCCTAACCCATCTGGACAAGAGGAATACCCATGTGAGAATGCTGTTCATCGATTACAGCTCAGCATTTAACACCATAGTACCCTCCAAACTCGTCATCAAGCTCGAGACCCTGGGTCTCGACCCCGCCCTGTGCAACTGGGTCCTGGACGTCCTGACGGGCCGCCCCCAGGTGGTGAGGGTAGGTAACAACATCTCCACCCCGCTGATCCTCAACACTGGGGCCCCACAAGGGTGCGTTCTGAGCCCTCTCCTGTACTCCCTGTTCACCCACGACTGCGTGGCCATGCACGCCTCCAACTCAATCATCAAGTTTGCGGATGACACTACAGTGGTAGGCTTGATTACCAACAACGACGAGACGGCCTACAGGGAGGAGGTGAGGGCCCTCGGAGTGTGGTGTCAGGAAAATAACCTCACACTCAACGTCAACAAAACAAAGGAGATGATTGTGGACTTCAGGAAACAGCAGAGGGAGCACCCCCCTATCCACATCGACGGGTCAGTAGTGGAGAAGGTGGAAAGTTTTAAGTTCCTCGGTGTACACATCACGGACAAACTGAATTGGTCCACCCACACAGACAGCGTTGTGAAGAAGGCGCAGCAGCGCCTCTTCAACCTCAGGAGGCTGAAGAAATTCGGCTTGTCACCAAAAGCACTCACAAACTTCTACAGATGCACAATCGAGAGCATCCTGTCGGGCTGTATCACCGCCTGGTACGGCAACTGCTCCGCCCACAACCGTAAGGCTCTCCAGAGGGTAGTGAGGTCTGCAGAACGCATCACCAGGGGCAAACTACCTGCCCTCCAGGACACCTACACCACCCGATGTCACAGGAAGGCCATAAAGATCATCAAGGACAACAACCACCCAAGCCACTGCCTGTTCACCCCGCTATCATCCAGAAGGCGAGGTCAGTACAGGTGCATCAAAGCAGGGACCGAGAGACTGAAAAACAGCTTCTATCTCAAGGCCATCAGACTGTTAAACAGCCACCACTAACATTTAGCGGCCGCTGCCAACATACTGACTCAACTCCAGCCACTTTAAAAATGGGAATTGATGGAAATTATGTAAAAATGTACCACTAGCCACTTTAAGCAATGCCACTTAATACAATGTTTACATACCCTACATTACCCATCTCATATGTATATACTGTACTCTATATCATCTACTGCATCTTGCCATCTTTATGCAATACATGTACCACTAGCCACTTTAAACTATGCCACTTTATGTTTACATACCCTACAGTACTCATCTCATACGTATATACCGTACTCTATACCATCTACTGCATCTGCCATGCCGTTCTGTACCACCACTCATTCATATATCTTTATGTACATATTCTTTATCCCTTTACACTTGTGTGTGTGTGTAAGGTAGTAGTGTGGAATTGTTAGGTTAGATTACTGTTGGTTATTACTGCATTGTCGGAACTAGAAGCACAAGCATTTCGCTACACTCGCATTAACATCTGCTAACCATGTGTATGTGACTAATAAAATTTGATTTGATTTGATTTGATTTAGTTCACTGGCCTTCACCTGTGTGTCTCATACAGTATGGCTTTGCTGGTCTGTCCCAGAGGTACAGTAGCTCAGTCTAGCTGGTCAGCTTACTCCACCAGGGCCCATTGGCGGTGGTTTCCTCCAGCATGTTGGCTGGCCACTGATCCCTCCGGCTGCCTAACGCAGCTTTCCCATAATCCTCCTGGATTACCACTCCGGGCCATAATGCTCCTGGGAGCCTGCCTGACGTTATGTAACAGGGGTGCTGAGGACACGACAGGCCACTACAGTGTGTGTATGTGTGTGCGCGTGTGTGTGTGAGTGTGTTGGCAAGGGATGTTAGACGTTGATCCCCCTGCCTGCTCTCTATCCTCTCTCCCCTCCCAATTGGTCCTTTCACAGGAAGTTGCCAATATCCTGTTTTAGGCATGGTCCCATCGAGGTTGCTATGCAACCAGGGCACTGTGAAATCTTCGGATCACCGCACTTTAATGAAATCGTGCATGCACAGCAAGGAAATGAAACAGCAATAATAATTTCATATTAACTTAGGTATTGCATTTGATTTATTCGTTTATGGCTGTAATTTTCTTCTCTTGGCTCAAACGTCACCATTTCTGATGGCATCTGTCATCGGAAGAGATTTGATGTGAATCTGTGAGAAAACTGGCTGAATGACAGTCAGTGGTTTCGTGGCACCCTATTCCCTATATACAGCAGTAGGATCGCAATTTGATCACTCCTTTAGTGCTGAGAACTTTCATGCACCACAGGAAATGCAGATAAGACTTGTGATTTACATAAATTCACTGAAAACCCGCAGTAAATCACAGTTATATTAATAGTATTGCACTTTTCATGTAGCCTAACTTTGGCCAGCACATGTTTGCCTAACCACCAATCAAGCAACATTATGGACTAAACGTTCAAATCCTGTTGCTGCAGGATTATTTTGCTGCCTCAATACTGGTCAAATGAAGATCCTACAAAAGAAGTGCACGCATACAGTGTTACACAGCTACTGTATTCCATGTTTCCGTGAGTCAGAAGAAGCAGCAGCTTGAAGAGATGTGATGGGTGCCTTCCTCTCCCTGACTAATCTGTTGTCCTGGCACATACAGTACCACCATAGTGAGCCAACACTGTTCTCATCCTCACTTGTATTATTCAGTGTTTTTCCCTCTTTCATGTTACCTGTCACAACTAGAAGAAAGGGTTCTCTCTGCTGTGATGCAGGAGCTGGAGGATAGAATTGTACTGTGTTGTATCGTATTGATTTTGTACTGCAGACTCCTGGGTGGGAAGTTGCGGTGTGCTCCTGGGCTCCATGGTTGCATGGCGTGTGGGCTAAGTTCAACTCTGAGATATAACCAAGCTACAGTACACTTTGATTGAGAATGCAGTGTATGATATATATACGGTTCCAGGAGGCCCATTTTGGTCAGACATAAATCCACAACATATACAATTCGACAATATAAATCGCTGTCTCCCGTCTCCCCAGGAGATTACCACCCTCCTACCCTTCTCCAGACTCTCACTGGACGACTTCCCGGAGAGCAGCGAGATCGGCGGGGACCTTAGCGACTACATCCAACACCGGGTCATCGTCAGCCCCGAGATTGCCGCCAACGTCACCACACCCAACGGTACCGTCCCCGACCCCCTCCTCCTCAGCAAGTTCAACACCCACCTGGCCTCTCGCAGCCAGGGCTCCTTCCTCTACCTAAAACTGACCCTGGACCTGTTCCAGAGGGAGCACCTGGTTCTCAAGGGAGGCAACTACATGGTAGTGCCTGTCTCTCTGGCTGAGGTGAATGAATGAATACATTTTATTTGACAAATATAAAATAAATGTAGGGCTGGTTTCCCAGACAGATTAAGCCTAGTCCTGGACTGAACAGCATGGTCAATGGAGAATCTCCACTGAAATCGTTTTCAGTATTTCCATTGTGGTCCTCTTTATCACCAGGTGTACCTGCTGCAGTGCCGTGCGGGGTTCGAAGGGGACCAAACCTTCGAGCGGGTGCTGCCCGTACTCAACGTGGTGCTGGCCTCGTTACACCCGCTGACGGACGAGCAGCTGTTCCGGGCGCTGAACGCTGGGGGTGTGAGAGGAGAGATGTCCTGGGAGGACTTCCAACAACGCCTGGAGACCCTGGCCTCTGTCCTGGTGAGGAGAGAACACGTGAAAGACTATTGAGAAACGGCCATACCGTACGTTGTTAGCTAGATCAGGAAGTAGGCCAGGAAGTAGTATACAACCATTTCATTGAGTTACGTTCACTCTGTGGGAGTTGCACTTGGCTCCCAGTGATAGTAACTATCTCAGCCACTTGTGTATTTATGACAACAACCTCTGTCTGATCTTGTGTCATGTCCCTCTAGGTGAGACGCAGGGACGGCACCCGCATGCTCTTCCACCCCTCCTTTAGAGAGTGGCTAGTGTGGAGGGCGGACGGAGAGAGCACCGACTTCCTCTGTGACCCAAGGAGTGGCCATGCTCTGTTGTCCTTCATGTTCTCCAGACAGGAGAGCAAGCTGAACCGGCAGCAGACCATGGAGCTGGGACATCATATCCTGAAGGCACACATCTTCAAGGTACCAGCTAGTGTGTCTGAATAGACTACTGATGGGGCGTTAATCCAAAGACTATCTGAGTTCAAATATTACAGTACAGTAGCCTCTCTCCTCTTCCTCTCATACACTGGGGGGGGGGGGGGGGGTCGATGGTGGAAGTATTGAACCAGAGTGTTTCTCTCTCCCTGTCTCTGCCTCCCTCTCTCTCAGGGTCAGAGTAAGAGGACAGGTGTGTCCTCCAGTGTTCTGCAGGCTCTGTGGGTGAGCTGTAGCACCGACAGCCTCTCTGCAGCCCTGGCGTCCCTCAGAAATCTCTACACACCCAACGTCAAGGTGAGACAGACACACACACACGCACGTACACACAGCACAGGCACATGCACACACTCACACCTCTGCACACCCAACATCAAGGTGAGAGACTCGCACGCATGCACGCACGTACACGTACACACACGTACGCACACCTTTAAAAATAAATCTTACCTACAGGTGAGTCGTCTGCTGATGCTGGGCGGGGCGAGTGTGAGCGGGCGTTCAGAGGTGCTTGGCCGTTCCCCTGTGCTGGGTGTGCACGCCCATCTGGGTCACCTTGAAATGGTGTCCCTGCTGCTGGAGCTGGGGGCTCCCGTAGACGGCCCCTCGGACAGTGGCATGACCCCCCTCTGTCTGGCCGCCGCAGCAGGACACACAGGACTGGTCACCTTGCTCTGTAAGAAAGGAGCCAAGGTCAGTGCTGTTTTCTCACCTTGTTGACAATTCAACCAAATTGGAAGTTGATCTGCTGTTGTTGCCCAGCTTTACAGTTTCATAAGTTACAACTTTTTTATTTAACTAGGCAAGTCAGTTATGAAAAAATTCTTATTTTCAATGACAGCCTAGGTGTGTTCAGGGGCAGAACGACAGATTTGTACCTTGTCAGCTTGGGGATTTGAACTTGCAACCTCTTGGTTACTAGTTCAACACTCTAACCACTAGGCTACTCTGCCACCCCAGAGTAGTCACGTATCATAGTCATGTCATATCATAGTCATGTATCATAATAATCTGCTTCTGTTTGCTCTTTGGGATTTAGGCTAGGGTACTGTGAATACGGTTGTGACAACTGCTGATGTTAAAAGGGCTGTGTAAATACATTGGATTCATTGATTGATTGATCTGTGTTTCTCCCTCTAGGTGGGCCATGTTGATAAGAGTGGTCAGTGTGCCCTGGTCCATGCTGGGCTGAGGGGCCACCCAGACATCATCCACTACCTGCTGAACCAGGACTGGGGCCCCACAGAGGCCCCTGAGGGCCAACAGCAGCATGGTGTGAAGAGCAGTGTGAAGGGCCAGGCCTTACAACAGGCCCTGACGGCCGCCTGCAGCATGGGACACACTCACGTAGGCTACTGCATACACACACTGACGAACACACACACCGTGCGCACTCTTCAGATGCAACCGTTGTGTATTGCTTATAATAGTTATGGTCTATAATTATTGTGCATGTCTCGTTGTCAGGTTGCGAAGAGCTTACTGGAGCTGAACGATGAAGATGTGGCTGTGCAGATAGACGCTCTCGACACGCTCTGGGGAGAGACTGGTACTGTGCACTTTACCTTTGTCTATATAATAATGTTTATTTTCTTTCCTCATCCTCTGTTTTTGGTTGCTTGTTTTCGCTGACTCTCGAAAGGTGCTTGGCTTTCGTTTTACCAAGCGGAGATCATTTGTTGTTATTGAACCACCCAGTGAGCTTCTCAGGTGGTCGCCACTTGCCCACTGTGTTACACCAACGGACTCTTCTGATCCGGTCGTGAGCTGAAGATTTTAAGCGGCAGTGGTGGTAATAGTTTCAACTGGGTCATATATTCCAGGTAGCCTAGCGGTTAAGAGCGTTGGGTCAATAACCGAAAGGTCGCTGGTTTGAATCCCTGAGCTGACTAGGTGCAAAATCTGTCCATGTGCCTTGAAGCAAGGCACTTAACCTTAATTGCTCCTGTAAGTTGCTCTGGATAAGAGCATCTGGTGAAATGAGTAGCATGTTCAAGAAGAAAGATGTGGTAATATTAGATTATAATAGTCTTACAGTGAAGCTGGTGTAGATATCAGATGGTATTACCTCCATCTCCAAAAAAGGAAGTCAAGCAAACCTGTTTTGATTCTTATACCCATTAAACTCTAATACAATCATAGGTGTTTATGTGCTAGTAAATAAATAGGCTGGGGGATAGACAGCGCTCAACCACTGCCAATTGGAAGCATACATACAATTGCTGGCTGCTGGTACCAACATTTGTAAGCCAATCCTGAATGAAAACAACCTCGCTAATGCAAATATAGAATACTAAATAGGCCATTTAGAGGTAAATTGAAGGAAATCATGTATTTATGTTGATTACAGAGACCTGACTGGGCGATAAAATAGACAATAGTACCAATTGAATGGCCTTCGTTTGTTTTACTGTTTGGGTTTACCATTCAGTCTAGCATTGTTTCATTTTCATTAATATTGGTTTTACATCGACAAATCCTCCCATGGTAGAGAATCTTGATACTCCACTATATGCCGAATGATTTTCACTTCAGCTCTTCTAATCTATTCGGTGAAAGAAGTCCTTGAGTACTTCTGCCTGTGAAATTGTCCTCTCTCTATGCAAATGTGTTCCCGTGCCTGGTGGCTTCTCATTAGTGGAGAATAATTACGTTTTTCTCCCTGGAGGGCAGGCTACTGTCTGTCTGTCTGCCTGTCTGTGTCTACCTCCTCTGTGGGTGAGACGCCAAAGGTTTACTGTACGTGAAGGAAATTACATGGAACAGATAAATAACTATCGTAGCTGTAGCAGCTGTGTGTCTGTCGTCCACACAAGGTCAGTGACATACGGGGGAGTTGTCAGAAGTAGTATTTATAGCTGTGGGAAGTAGTTGATAGAACTGGACAGCATCAACGGATCATGTTTTTAATGTTGTTGGTGAACTAGCTGTAGGAGCCATTCAACTCATTGGCCTTTATTCAAAAATAGTATTTTCAATATGAGAACCTCCCTTTTGGATCAAAAAATTTGATTCCACAACCAAGGCCCCAGCGAGAATTGAACTCGCGACCCCTGGTTTACAAGACCAGTGCTCTAACCACTGAGCTATGGAGCCTTACCTATTCATGCATCACTGCAACAGGATATTTACATATCACACCCAGCTTACTCAAAAACAGACAGAGGACCACACCCAGAGACATATTTCTAAATATATGGCTCTGGTCACACCTAATGTGACGTCACTGACTCTACCGCACAGCTGTTGGTTGGAGCAGTCTGGCCAAACCAGCTGAGCTAGGCTGTCGGCACGAGGCCTCATGTCAGGGATTTAACCTGAAAGCCACGTACTCTTTGTCTGGTAAAAGCAACTGACTCTGACAGCTCTCCTATGACTTACTGACTCCTCCACGTTTCTTCAAACTCCCCTCAGATATTTGACATTGACAACAGAAGCACAGCTGTTCAGGCATGAATCCGCAATTGCGTATTGATTTATGAGTCAGTGGTGCACGTCTGCCTTATCTTAGATTGAGAAGTGTTGAGTCACAAGACAAAGTATTCCTAAATGTATCAATCATAGCCACAATATTTTTTATTTATTATGAAAGTATTTTGTTATCTCAACTTTTTGCTCTGGCGTGAAGGGAAATGAGATAAAGGAAATGAAATGAGTGAGGTGATTTGTAATTGCGTATGTGCTCATGTGGAACCATCGGTGGGACAGATGGGGAGGGTGTACCCTACATGCTCCCATAGATGTCATTCATGTCGTCATTCCCTCCCCACTGGCTTCCAGAGCCAGATGGGTGATGTCACCTCTCCTGGGAGTATTTCATCATCCCAGCCAAGGTGAAACAGGAGGCTGCATCAAAGAAAAGAAAATGGCATTGGTTACACATATCGAACACATATTAAACACACAGTAAAATGCTCGTGTTTCTAGCTTCAACAGTGCAGTAATACCTACAATACAAAACAATATACACAAATCCAACAAATCCAAATAAAGGAATTAAGAGATATCAGGACGAGCAATGTCAGAGTCCAGATTATAAATATATATGTACATGATGGTGTGTATAGACTGTATGGCCAGTATATGAATAGAAAAGGTGTGTACAGCAGTAGTTATACAGAATGAGCCATGACTAGAATACAGTATATACATATAAAGTGGGTAAAACAGTATTTAAACATTATTAAAGTGACCAATAACTCCAAGTACATAGGGCAGCAGTCTCTAAGGTGCAGGGTAGAGTAATGGGTGCTAGCCGGCTAGTAACAGTCTCTAAGGTGCAGGGTAGAGTAATGGGTGCTAGCCGGCTAGTAACAGTCTCTAAGGTGCAGGGTAGAGTAATGGGTGCTAGCCGGCTAGTAACAGTCTCTAAGGTGCAGGGTAGAGTAATGGATGCTAGCCGGCTAGTAACAGTCTCTAAGGTGCAGGGTAGAATAATGGGTGCTAGACAGCTAGTAACAGTCACTAAGGTTCAGGGCAGGGTAGTGGTGACTGTTTAACAGTCTGATGGCCTGGAGATAGAAGCTGTTTATCAGTCTCTCAGTCCCAGCTTTGATGCACCTGTGCTTTCTCTGCCTTCTAGATGGTAGCGGGTCGAACAGGCCTTGGCTCAGGTGGCTGAGGATCTTCTTGGCCTTCCTGTGACCGCATTAGTACCTGTCTGATCTCAGCTTCCCTGGTCTGTGCTGTCTGCTTGTGTCCCAAATGGCACCCTATTCCCTACATAGTGCACTACTTTTGACCTAGAGCATGATGGGCTTTGGTCAAAGGTAGTGCACTAATTAGGGAATAGGGTGCCTTTTGGGAGGTATATACTGTCTGGATGGATGCTCCATGCCCAGGACTAGATGGCTGGTTGGGCAAGCTGTGGCCAATACCCATCAAATCTCTCTCTCTGCCAGGCCAGCTGTAAGACTTGTGACAGCCTCAGCTAAGAGCCTGCCTCGCTAGAGAGCACAGGGAGATATGGGCCCACTGAAGTGTGGCCAGTCTAAAAATAGTCTTTGAAAGTCATACTCAGGCGTGTGACGTTTTCTGTTCAGTGTACTGTAGCTCACATTGCATGTGTGGTGCCAATATTATACTCTCATTATTCACTGTCTCAAAACAATCAATAACACAAAAACAAAGATTACTTTCATTCCGAGCACAGTGGTGAAGTAGGTAGTAGATCACTGTTCTGGGGGTCTCTCTCTCTCTCTCTCTCTCAGCTCTGACTGCGGCTGCAGGCCGGGGCAGGACAGAGACGTGTGTTTTCCTGCTGGAGAGGGGTGCAGGGGCGGAGCAGCCGAACCAAAGGGGGGTGGTCCCACTCTTCAGCTGCATCAGGCATGGACACCCCCAGGTGAGAATCATTCTGATGAATCTTTGTTACACTTCTAATTTTCCTGCTTTACAGCAATAATGGCTGTCCTTTCACTCATGCTCTCACTCTCTGTCTCTCTTCCCCCCCTCTCTCAGGTAGCAGAGCTGTTGCTGCAGAGCGGTGTGGACATTAACACCATCGATAAGCAGGGCCGCAGTCTGCTGATGGTGGCAGCCAGCGAGGGCCACCTCAGCACTGCTGACTTCCTGCTGACAAAGGGTGAGAGGTCCAGGGTCAGGGTCACATCATGGTACATGTCAATTCTCAGTCCACTAAGGGGGATAAAGTGTTATTTTAGATAATTTTTTCATTTTGTAGCTCTGAGATATACAGTATAGACTGAGTGGCCAGTTTATTAGGTACACCACCCCGTTCACGTGGCCGTGGCTTGCTATATAAAGCAGGCAGACAGGCATCGGGGCATTCAGTTACTGTTCGTTTGAACGTTAGAATGGTCAAAACTAGTGACTAGCAGAATGGCACCTCGGAACGCACAACTCGTCTGTCCTTGTCACGGATGGGCTATAGCAACAGACGGCCACACCCGGGTTCCACTCCTATCAGCTAAAAACAAGAAGAAGCGGTTCCAGTGGGCGCACGATCACCAACACTGGACAATTGAGGAGTGGAAAAACTTTACCTGGTCTAACGAATCCCGGTTCCTGTTGCGTCATGCTGATGGAAGAATCAGGATTTGCCATAAGCAGCATGAGTCCATGACCCCCATCCTGCCTGGTGTTAACGGTACAGGCTGGTGGCGGTGGTGTAATGGTGTGGGGAATGTTTTCCTGGCCGCTGAGGGTCCGACCCAGTACTAGATGGGTGTACCTAATAAACTGAGTATATGTCAGACTGAGTTGCAGTGGAGTGAGCATGTTATTTCTGATCTGGTTCCAGGCGCGTCTTTAGCCTCCGTGGACAAGGAGGGTCAGACAGCTCTGAGCTGGGCATGTCTGAAGGGTCAGAAGGGCGTGGTGGAGCGCCTGGTGGAGAAGGGGGCAGAGATAGATCACCCTGACAGGAACGGACGTACCCCTCTCCACCTGGCAGCGTTCAACGGTGATGCAGAGATGGTGGGGTTCCTTCTAATACTGCAAACTGGAGAAACAAATAGATCCACAGACATAATTCTGATTTCGCTGCAACTGGCCTAGATTGTCTTAAACTGTCCTAGATTATAGATTTTTAAAAACACAGTACTGAATTTGCCCAATTCCCTCCAGCACCTTTGGCCTTGTTTGAATCCTTTTAAAATGCTGTTTGTTTTGTGGTGTCCTCTACAACCACAGGTTCAGTACCTGGTGGAGAAGGGTGCGGTGGTGGAGCATGTGGACCACAGTGGGGTGAGGCCTCTGGAGAGGGCTGTGGGCTGTAGAAACGCTGCTGTAGTGGTCACCCTACTGAAGAAAGGGGCCAAGCTGGGTGAGTTGAGTTGACCTGATCTGTCAGTGTCTTGAGGAAGTTGCTATCAACATCATGTATTTCACCCCTCTTTCTCTTCACTCCTTTCTACCTGCTAAAAGGCTACAGAACATCCCCTTATGATCGATCAGGTACTTTCTTTAGATACCTTTTAGAGCGTTCTGTGTGTGTGTGTGTGTGTGTGTGGTGTGTGGTGTGTGGTGTGTGGTGTGTGTGTGTGTGTGTGTTTAACCTGTGTTCTCTTACCTCTTGACCAGGTCATGCTACGTGGGCGATGGCCACATCCAAACCAGACGTCCTTCTCATTCTCCTACAGAAACTCATGGAGGAGGGCAACCTGCTGTATAAGGTGGGTTAACAACCAAACGAAAACCTGATCTCTCTCAGTGTGTGTGTGTGTGTGTGTCTGTCTGTCCGTCTGTCTGTCTGTCATGAAAGTGTGTCCAATTAGAAAATCTGCTAGCCCTCTTCTCCAAATCAATGTCTGTATTTTCTCTCCCTCTCCTCTCTTTCTCTCTCCAGAAGGGGAGGATGAAGGAGGCAGCCCAGAGGTATCAGTACGCTCTGAGGAAGTTCCCCCGAGACGGCTTCGGAGACGACCTGAAGGGCCTGAAAGAGCTCCGTGTCTCCTTGTACCTCAACATGTCACGCTGCCGCAGGAAAACTAATGTGAGACACACACACACATAGCACATCAGTTGCTAATATAATTGAACACGTAATAAAATTGCAGGTATTGCATCGTCTGATATAGCTACACACTACTCCATTAGCTATTTTATAGAATTTAACACTGAATGAAATGTCATTTCATGTTAATAGTATAGCAGTAGGTATAATGGATAGATCTTCATCTCAGCAGCCTGGAGGGTGTGATCTAACACACCCTTGTTTGACCAGACAATATAATAAGACTGTTATACTAGAGTGGTGGTGGTAAAATGGCATCCTCCGGCAAATGAATAATGGAAAGATGCTATGATGTGATACGGTCATGCTCTCCCATATACTGGAGGAATCGCTCACTCACACACACATGCAAGGTGGACGCGCTTGCACAAACACGTGCGCACACAAACCCACACGGAAAGAAGGGATCCTCCCTCCGTTGTTGCTGGTAGATATTGGGTCAGGGGGAAGAGAGAGCTGGCTGGGCACACATATCATCCATATTTCATCATGCTGCAGGTGAATAGAACAGGAGGGGAGTGGGAGTAGAGAGGCCATAAAAACTGTTATTAAACATTGAACAGTTACTCAGAGCTGTGGATTTCAAGGCTGTGGTGTAATGCCCACCTCCATCTCAAGGACGGAATCACACTGTGGTTTGCTTCATTAAATATTCACCTGAGAGGAATGAGGGGAGCAGGGAAACTCGTTTAAAAACAAGCCAACCGCATGCTCTCTAGGCATACAAAGAGATAGATGGATACACTGTGTACGCAGGCATGTACACACACATTGTACACACACAGACATATTGTACACGCATGCACACACACACCAGGGCCACTAGAGGTGCTTATGAAATTACCATTAAAGGCCCAGCTCAGTCAAAAACATGATTTTCTTGTGTTTTATATACTCTACCGTTCAAAAGTTTGGGTTCACTTAGTAATTTCCTTGTTTTTGAAAGAAAAGCAAATTTTTTGTCCATTAAAATAACATCAAATTGATCAGAAATAGAGTGTAGACATTGTTAATGTTGTAAATTACTATTGTAGCTGGAAACGGCTGATTGTTTTTTAATGGAATATCTACATAGGCGTACAGAGGCCCATTATCAGCAACCATCTGATGTTCCAATGGCACGTTGTGTTAGCTAATCCAAGTTTATAATTTTAAAAGGCTAATAGATTATTAGAAAACACTTTTGCAATGATGTTAGCACAGCTGTAAACTGTTTGTCTGATTAAAGAAGCAATAAAACTGGCCTTCTTTAGACTAGTTGAGTATCTGGAGCATCAGCATTTGTGGGTTCGATGACAGGCTCAAAATGGCCAGAAACAAAGAACTTTCTTCTGAAACTCGTCAGTCTATTCTTGTTCTGAGAAATTAAGGCTATTCCATGCAAGAAATTGGCAAAGAAACTGAAGATCTCGTACCACGCTGTGTTTGGCTTTGACTACCCTATTGAGTAAGAAGTGCCCATCAAGCCAATCCAACTTGTGGGAGGTGCTTCAGGAAGCATGGGGTGAAATCTCTTCAGATTACCTCAACAAATTGCTTGAGAAATGTTTCTTTGCTAAGAAGCTATTTTAGTTTTTTGTTTTTTTATGTTTATGAAAACCATGAGAGTAAGGTACTTATTGTTCCCCAGAAATTATTTCACGACTGCATTGTATCTTTAAGAGTCAATAGTTTTCATTTCCGACATCTGATTGAAGGAGTTTTTTTTTTACGGTTTGGAGAGAAGTTACGAGCACCCGTCTGGAGAATCCATTAAGACACTGGGAGAGAAAGCTGCTCTACTCTGAGCTGCACACAGATGAATAATTCTCCAGTTAAACAACGCTGAATTCCTCATTCCAGTCACTTACAGTAATTGCAAAGTGTGGCGCTGTGTGGACTACCGCTGGATTCACATTGCACTCATTAACGCTCACAAACACATTACCCAGGCTAATGACCTCAAGGCGTTGGTTTTGGCTTCTCCTTGAGAAATTCAGGGTGGACTGAATTTAACAGTAAACATTCATAATTAACTGTTGAGTTTATCCTCTTTTTCCCGACAGGATTTTGGTATAGCGGAGGAGTTTGCCACCAAAGCCCTTGAACTGAAACCCAAGTCTTATGAGGCGTTCTACACCAGAGCACGAGCCAAGAGGAGCAGCAGGTTAGTACAGGCCAGTTCATACTGATAACAAGGGGGGACTAGAATGGACGAGTACAGTTTTGTCTAAGGACAAGACACACTCACCTCTCACTATGTTCGCCTCATGTGTCCATCCAGGCAGTATGCAGCGGCGCTAGCTGACCTCCACGAGGCGTCTCGGCTCTGCCCCACCAACCGTGAGATCCGCCGTCTGCTGACGCGTGTGGAGGACGAGTGTCAACAACAACAGCAGCAGCAGTCCCCCAACACACCACAAGGCCAACAAGCAGCACACAGCCAGACTCCCGACGACCTCACAGAGAGGAGCCAGGACACAGAGAAGAGTTGTGATACACAGAGCCAGGATGAACTAGATGATGATTATGAAGAGATAGGGGGAGAGGAAGAGCCCTCACAGAACCCCTATGGACCCAACAGGCCCAAGAACCCCTATGGACCCAACAGGGCTCTCCCACCAGTACCAGGCGCAGTGGGCTTAGCTCCCCTGGACCCCAGGCCTGGTTCCCCTCTGGACGGGTCCACACAGACCAACCTGTCTCTGGACAAGCAGGGCTCTGTCCTACAGGGTCCTAGACAGAACCAAAGCATGAAGACCAAGCAGCAGCAATGTAACTCCCTGCAGGTAGGGGGCAGACCTATGTCTCTGTGTGGCCCCTCCAGCCCCCTGCCAGGCAGACACATCTCCACCTCCCTGAGACCCAGCCCTGGCCTGGGCATCGACATCAGCCCTCTGCCCTCCTCTTCCACAGACCACCACCCGGGGCTCACCCCTGTCAACCACCACCACCTCTCCTCCTCCTCCTCATCTGTCCAGCCCTTCCAGGGCCACTCCTCCAGCTTGGCTAGGGGAACAGACAGGCTCTCAGCCCACCCCGGCACCACGCTGGACGGGCAGGCTGGGTCCCTCACCCCTGGGGTTGGTAAGGAGGTAAGGAGGGAGGGTTTTGGGGGGTCGGCTGGCCCCGGTCTGCGTTCCGGTGGTCAGACGGGCAGTATGAAGGCCTCCAGCTCTAGCAGTAGCCTAGCCTCCAGCGGGACCCTGTCAGACAGCAGCAGGACCCAGGCTCCTCAGGGGCCCGACGTGCCTCGCCCCAAACCGGCTAAACCAGAGCTCAAGCCTCGGCCATTCATGGGGGTGAAGGACAAGGCAGTGCGTGTCCAGGGGCAGCCCCCACCTGGACTGGGCTGGCAAGGTCAGCCTCACTCCCAGCCACTTTCCCCTGAAGGTCTAGAGAACCAGAGACACAGCATGGCCCCTACGGACAACATCCAGGGATTAAATAATGAGTTCAAGCGGAGGTCCTCTTACGCTGAGCCACTGCAAAGCCAGGCTCCCCTCCAGGGGCTCAACGGGGCCCAGGCTCAGGCCCAGCACCTGGCCCAACAGGCTCAGGCCAAGGCCCTGGCCAGGGAGTTTGGAGACAGGTTCTACCACAGGGAGTCAAGACCAGGTCCAGCTGCAGGCCTACATCACTCCTCCCAGTTCCCAGACGGGAACCACCGGCAGGCAGGGCTCACCAGAGATAACCCAGCCATCCTACCCATCAAACCTAAACGCTCCTTTATAGAATCCAACGTCTGAACTGACCATGTTCATTCAAGCACAAACGCAGGTGCAGACGCCATAATAACTTTCTCTGTATTCCAGAGAAACGGTGGCAAGGGAAGGGTTTCAAAGTTTCTTTCTTAATCTGACTCTTGTAAAGTGACAGTGTATGTGATGCACTGCGTTTAGACTTAAGCAGCATTTGAGGCTTTTGTGCTTTTTGCGTAAGCATGCCTAGAGCAACTCCAGAGTGCACATAATCAGACCTGGGAAACACCATATAGTACCAGCCCAATAGCTGAACAGTAGCACAGCATCCTACTATGGGCCATTATAGCAACGTAACTATGATGTAGTTTGTAAAGAACAACACTAAATGGTTTCGATACTAATGGACGAGAAGCCATTTGATTAAACGATTGGCACGCATATTGAATAGGGATATTTATACATTAGATTTGTATGTGTTCTATTTATAGATTATATAAGTGGTGATAGCCTTTGTCAGTATAACAGAGCCCTCGATGCAAAGTGTTTCACAATGCATGGAGGGTTCTATACCTTTGTACATTTTATAAATAATCATATTTAATTAAGTGTACATATAATCCTACGGACATTGTTGTAACTGCTTGTTGTTGCGGTCTATGTTAATTTATTTACTGTGCCGATGGCTTGGTCAGTTGTAAGAACAATATATTTTATATAGTTATTTTTGCACAGCTAGAGAAATAATTGAAAAGTTGATGGATTTATTTCGTTTGTGCGCACAACATTAACAGTTTACAGTAAGGTACAGAATAGCTTGCAAGGGTATTATTGGTGAGATGATACAGATATTCTACATGAACATTGTTGCCATCTTTGATTTGTGAGCTATGCGACACATTATACAGACTATGCTCAAGCACTACTACCATAATCATGGGGAATTAAAATCTCTTTGGAAAACTACAATGACAACAGTCTTCCCTTTCGAAATGTCATCTCTCTTCCCCTCATTTCAAACACCCATGTGTAAAATTGTGTGTGTACCGACATCTGCTATCCCTGTTATATAACTTCAGCCATAGATTGAACACTTCTGTTGTTTACACCAGTATCCCTTCAAAATGCCTACAGTGCATTCGGAAAGTAATCAGACCCCTTAACTTTTTCCACATTGTTACATTACAGCCTTATTCTAAAATTGATTTAGGATTTTTTTTAAATAATCTACACACAATACCCATAATGGCAAAGTGACAATTGTTTTTTTATTTTTATGTTTGCAAATTCATTACAAATAAGCTGAAACAATTCATTTACACAAGTATTCATACCCTTTGCTATTAGACTCGAAATTGAGATCATGTGCATCCTGTTTCCATTGATCATCCTTGATGTTTCTACAACTTGATTGAAGTCCACCTGTGGTAAATTGATTGGACATGATTTGGAAAGGCACACACCTGTCTATATAAGGTCCCACAGTTGACAGTGCATGTCAGAGCAAAAACCAAGCCATAAGATCGAAGGAGGCACAGATCTGGAGAAGGGTACCAAAACATTTCTGCAGCATTGAAGGTCGCCAAGAACATAATGGCCTCCATCATTCTTAAATGTTTGGAAGTTTGGAACCACCAAGACTCTTCCTAAAGACGGCCTCAAGGCCAAACGAAGCAATCGAAAGAAGGGCCTTGGTCAGGGAGGTGACCAAGAACTCAATGGTCACTCTGACAGAGCTCCAGAGTTCCTCTGTGGAGAACGGAGAACCTTCCAGAAGGACAACCATCTCTGCAGCATTCCACCTATCAGGACTTTATGGTAGAGTGGCTAGACGGAAGCCACGCCTCAGTAAAAGGCACATGACAGCCCACTTGGAGTTTGCCAAAAGGCATCTAAAGACTCAGACCATGAGAAACAAGATTCTTTGGTCTGATGAAACCAAGACTGAACTCTTTGGCTTAAATGCCAAGTGTCACATCTATAGGAAACCTGGCACCATCCCTACTGTGACGCATGGTGGTGGCAGCATCATGCTGTGGGGATGTTTTTCAGTGGCAGGAACTGGTAGACTAGTCAGGATCGAGGGAGAGTTGAACGGAGCAAAGTACAGAGAGATTATTGATGAAATCCTGCTCCAGAGCACTCAGGACCTCAGACTGGGGCAAAGAGGATCTGCAGAGAAGAATGGCAGAAACTCCACAAATACAGGTGTGCAAAGCTTGTAGTTTCATACCCAAGAAGACTCGAGACTGTAATTGCTGCCAAAGGTACGTCAACAAAAGTAAAAGGTCTGAATACTTGATTAAATAATTGATTAAATAACAAAATGTGGAAAAAGTCAAGGGGTCTGAATACTTTCCGAATGCACTGCACTATCATCATCAATGAAATGGTTTTGGAGCTAAAGCAGCAGAGTAAATAGCAGAGTTAAACACGGTCAACATGCATGAGTTTGAGAATATATATGTTAGAATGTCTCATCAGCTATAAATATTTACATTCTAAAGTAGTTTCATCCCAACAGATGTGTAAGTGCAGACACAGTGAGGGGTTGAATCGAAGCTCAGTATGGTCAACCTGAAAACATCATTTATAGCTTTATGTACTATGAGCCTACTTTTGGTCAGAGGTTAACTGAGGGATAGACCATCTTTGGATTGAAAGGGATGTAGAGACGCCCTTGCATCCCTCTTTCTCATTGGCCGGTCCTCCAGCGTCCAATAGCCATCTTCAGGGTTCGGTTTGGGCTCAGAAGTGTTGTCTGTAAGGGCAGGTTGGTCATGGGGCTGGAACGATTCTTGGTTGTGATCCAGGAGTACCCATCTGTTCAGAAGAAAAAGTAGACAAGATGGATAGTGTGTTTTGCATCCTTTAAAAGCACGCCACTGTATTTCAGAAAATGTTGTAGCATAGCAATAGATAAATAGATACCTAAAAAGGCACAACCAGACAGAAAGACAGGTTGCCGTGGGGGCGTGTCCCACCTGCAGCGATAACAAGGTCCTTCATCAGCTCTCTGGTGATTGGACAGAGGAACTCATCAGGAACACCGGTACACACACCCCCCGCCTTCAGCTCCCCCACCTTCCTCAGGACCATACTGCGCAGCCCCACAGACTCTACAGTACACCAACAGGAAACAACAAGGCAGAGTTATGGGAAAATGGTACATTGGCCAATGGAGCTTGCATCATTTGTGGACGTGATATCCAGGCTTGAACACACTGCGTACATGACCCATTTCCTGGTCACCATGGAGACTACAGTAAAGTGAGGTCAGTCTGTGTGTGTGTGTGTGTGTGTTACACACAAAAAAACAAAAAGAGCCCTCCATCCCTGAGAGGAAAAAGGATAATCTCTCTCCATCAGGAAGATAACAGCCTGGCATGGCGCCATCCTCACTCTCAGAGACAGTAGAGAGAGACACCCATGTCTACTAAGAGATTCATCTCTTTTAGAGAACACGGCTGTTTGGTTACCATGGTTGCTATTGGCGTGAGAGACCAACAACAGACCCACACCTACCACCTCACAGAGAAAAAGTTGGGAAAACTGGCTTTCCTCACTAGGGTGAAAGATCTGTATTTAAAAGAGAAGATATACGGATCAACCAAAATCTGTAAGTCACATTTTCAGATGGATTTTGGAATTGTTTCAGACAGAAATGGTATTAGGTGTATACCATTTTCTATGTTACATGATATTTATTTTGGGATGAGTAATTGTGTTATGTAATGGGGCAGAAATCTTAAAGCAGATTACACCCGCGGTGCAGAATACACATGGCCTAATCTAATGCTGTTCAGTTTAAATGTATGTAATCCTGAGGACATCTCATTAACATTCATTCCTCAATGTCCACCTTGTTTTTCATTTGTCCCTCCCCCTACTTAAAAACAATTATTCCAGTCTGAGTATGTGATGACGCTCTGTTTCCAGCTACTGTACAAAACGGTGATCTCAGATACCAGACGGACAAGTGGGTAATGTGTATAATATGATAACGAGCCAATTAGCTGTATGATAATGCATGTTATTATGATAATGTGTCTAGTCGATGGTGTGATGTGCCGTCCCCACCTATGTTGAGTTTTGAGGCCAGTGTCTCCTTGGTCAGACTGACGAGTTCAGCGCCATCTATGTTGTTCGCCTTGAAGTTTTCCACCAGCATCTCCAGCCCCTCCTCACACAGCCACGCCCTCCTCTGACCAATCACTGACCAGAAGTCTGGAGTGACGCGGCAACTTTCTGCCTGATAGGTCGGAAAACAGGAAATGACATGCTGTTACTATAGTTATTAATGTGTAATCCATCAGAAGTTTCTACAGTGGTTTTTAGTCACTTTCCCCACCTCCGCATGAGAATGTTGCAGTTTCAACTGGATAACAAGATGTGAAAAACAAAGAGCACAGTAAGACTCCACATAAAAGACAACAAAATACCATTGTCAACTAAAACGATGAACATTAATATATTTACAATTACAGTCATTGAGTTGCAAGCCTTTTATTGACAAGCCTGTCTTAGAAAGAGGTGCGTATAGGTTCTTGGAAAGGTGTCAGGTCAGAGGAGGAGAGGAAGAAAGCATTGTGAGCCTATATAACTACTGGGTGTACAAAACATTATGAACACCTGCTCTTTCCATAACATAGCCTGATGAATCCCTGACGAATTGAGGCTGGTCTGAGGGCAAACGGGGGGATGCAACTCAATATTAGGAAGGTGTTCTTAATGTTTTGTACACTGTGTACACTAATACAGTGACTCACATGAAAATAGAAAAGCAACTCAGTTCTCACCAGGCAGTGCTTCAAGGAAAAAGTCACCTGGAAACACAACAGGCTATGAAAGACTCAGTTATTTTTGCAGAAGGCATTATCACCTGGTTAGAAGTATTACTCGCGATAAAGCACTTTTTGATAGCAGTGGGACTCCTAGGTTTCACATAGAGATCCTCCATCCCTAACTGCTTTCAATGAGCAGATTGGACATTAGTGGTGCAGATAAGGAAGAAAATGTCAAACTCACCAGGTAAAGATTTGCCTTTTTTCCCCCCATGAACCATGCAGAGAGAGGGATGGTGATTTGGCAGAATAAAAAACATAATTAAGCCATAATCAATAAAGAAGAGCTTATGCAAAAACAGCACATAATCACCAGGCTGTCATCACCACTAAGTCAACAGGATCTTTGTTTACATGAGAAAATAGTGAAACAGTATGTAGGAACCCCACACCGTGACTCAGAACGCTAATGCCATTCTTAATGCCAATAACACTGGCAGCTTGTCAATACACCTCCTATCTTAGACTTCTGTCCATCTTTGTGTGTGTGTGTGTTACCCACCATGGCCACTGCGTGTGTCCTCTACTCTCCATATATTGACAGTCTTGTCCATAGAAACCGTGGCGTGCTGGGAGAGAAGGCACACGGCTTCATGTACCTACGGCAAAGGATCATGGGAGCGAGGACGGAAAGGTACATTTTTAAAAGTAGGCTACTCGAATAAGGCCATTTTGATGTGACTATGTCCCAAGGGTAAGAAGGAAGATTACCTCTCATGTTGGTTCAATGTGTAGAGCAAAGCCCCCTGGCAATGAAAAAGCAACAACATTCCAGTTCAGATGAGGTGTTTATGGATTTCTATGTGGGACATTAACATGGGGAGTTAAACTGAAATGACTTCTACGGTAATGAAAAGAGCTTGAGTGTCTTACAGCATCATACACTGTGACTGTTTTGTCCACTGAGCTGCAACAGAAAAGGCAATGGACAAAAGCAACACACTTCTCCCCCTTGTGGCCAGTTGGAGTAAATGTACAACTTTATCTTGACTAACAGAGCACTTTGCCTTAGATCACCTATGGGCTGACTTACCCAGACACAAGCAGCTGTCCGTCTGCAGAGAAAACACAGGAGAGCACCGGGGCAGACCGGCCGGTCAGGGTCTGCAGCAGCTGCATCTTACAGCCTACAGGCCAGAGGGGACAGATGGACTACACCTTCAGATCATTCATTGTGAACACACATCATTTGATTACCAACATATGCACACAGTTCGACGTTAAACAGGGCATTTGCATAACCATAGCGTGTGGTCAACGTACTGCCTGTGCAGAAGATATGGAGACGGTCCATATCTTCAGCGTGCGGTCTTGTCCACAGGAGGCCAAACGGAACTCTACCCCACCACTACCTGAGAGACGGGAACAAATGAATCAAACACCAGTCTCAACAAATTCCCATATATGGAGACTCCAAGATAGCCTGGTCCCAGATCATAATGTTGTGCTGTATAGACAACTCTTACGATCGTTGTCATGTTTGTACAAACAGATCTGGGAACAGGCCAAACTCAAAGATAGAGGGAGGAAAATACCATCATCATCATCATCACCACCGAGGATCTTGGGGCCAAAGCAGTAGCAGGTGACCCCCAAGTCGTGATTGTTCTTCTCCGCGTGGAGCTGGTTCATGTCCAGGTCCCACAGCCTGAGGTCCCCATACGTAGATCCAGTGACAAACATCGGGCCACAGGGGGTGAAGGAGCAGGCCACCATAGTGGTCTCATTCACTGTTGACAAATAATCATTTAAGAACACTCTGCAAGAGACAACACATATCAGTCTGCAGATATAGGCGTATTTATGAGTCGATAACATGGAGATAAATTATATCAATCAAGTTTACCTGTGCAATGTTTTCGTAGGGAAATCCCAAAGCCCTAAAGTACCATCAGACGCCTTCGAAACCAAATGTGAAGAGTCGGGCGAGAAGGCGCAAACCCTGACGGGGTTCCTACCCGGATGCTCCAGCACTGCCTCTATCTCACCCGTGTCCGTTGACCACACAACTGTTGAACCATCAGTTGAACACGAGGCCAAATACTGACCACAGGCGCTGAAGCAACAACAGTGGACGCCATAGCCGTGGCCAGAGAGTGGGGATTATGGGACTTCGGGAAAAGTCTTGGGTGTTGTAAATTCGTAAGGTTTTATCAGCTGAACAGCAGCGTGGTGGAGAAGGCACACCAGGTGACATCGTCGCGATGGTCTTGCAAGGTACAGATCAGGGACACCATTTGAGTTGGTCTTGATGAATCCCTTTGACAATAGAATATAACTATTAACTGTGTGACATTACAATGATTACAAGATAGCTAGCTAGACTCGTTGTTATCCAAACAGCTTGCCACACCTGGAAACCATCTGAAGTTGCCAGAGCAGAGAGGTTGCAATCGTATGCATTTTAGCAAATAGGCTACTTACTACCCACTGAGCAAAAACTGCTCAACATTGTTTCCACGTCATTTCAAGCCAAAAAAACTATGTGATGACGTTGAATCAACGGGGGAAACTAATTGGATTTGCAAAAAATCATCAACGTAAGGGATGTTTGTCTTTTTTTTCACCCAACTTTAAGCTAAATCCAATGATATGGTGAAAGGTTTTGTTGATTTCACGTTGGTTGACAACTCAACCAAATGTAAATCGAAACTATACGTTGAACTGACGTCTGTGCACAGTGGGTAGTTAGTAGCGAGCAGATCCAGCACCTTACGCTTGCTTACAGCTGCACTACAGGGTCGGACAGGCTTCGCAGAGTTGGCGTGTGATATGGCTCAGAAAACTTACCTCAATTCAGGGATGAGAAAGAACTTGATTCGAAGCTTTGAGAGCTTTGAATCAATTGTCCCATTATCCCAACTGTTAAGCTGACAAGATTGAACTACTGCTAGTTTTTCCAGAAAACTGCACTTTTTGTCCTTATGCTAAAAAGAAGTTGCCACATCAGCCATTTTGGAATGGCAGTGTCAGCCAATCAGCTCCTTTGTTGTTCAGCGCAATGTGCCATTCCACAATGGCTGCTGTGGCTACTGCTAGATAACATGTAGCCAATAAAACTGAACTCCACAAATTACGTTGCACACCCAAAGACTAGCCCACAATTACACACGACATTGCGGGCAATTCTTTGGGTGTTGAAATCAGTAGTTTTTTTAAAAAATTATAAAAGGGCAGTTTTCAGAAAAACTAGCAGTCTTTCAATCTTCTCTGTGTAACATTTGGGAGTATTCGAAGTACAACTTATCCCTGGAATTAGATATGTTTTCCGAGCCATATCCACTGTGTCTTAATTTAAAGCTGCAATATGTAACTGTTTGGCCAAGCCGACCAAATTCACATAGTAATGCGAGTTATAGATCTATCATTCTCATTGAAGGCAAGTCTATGAAGCAGTAGAGTTGTTCTCTATGCACTATTTCTGTGCTTCCCGTTCTTAAGTTTCGTTTTTGCATCTTTTACTTTCAGTATTGTACACCAGCTTGAAACAGCTGAAATACAATATTTTTTGTTTATTGAAAATATATTTCACAGTAGTTTTGATGGTACAATGATTATCTACACTATACTTGCTTTTTATGTCCCATAAATTGGAATTTGGCGAACTATTCGACATTTTAGCAACCAGAAATGGCGGAGTGATTTAAGCATAGCGCACCTTCATGCAAACGGTCTGTCCAACCCTGTAGTGCAGCTATAAGCAAGCATAAGGTGTCGGATCTGCTGGCTAGCTAGTTAACTAACCCTTTAACTAGTCTAGCTGTTCGCGCAACAGCATCACTCTATGCTCCTGTTGTTTAGTTTGTATTATAACAAATGCATGTAAATACAAAGCCAGTATTATTTTATATTCTAACTAAAGTGGGATGTGTGTTTATTTTCTTACCTCTTTGCGTGTCTATGTTCAATGTTTACTTCATGGTTATGCACGCTGTCATATGGTCAGCTGACCATGATGGCCTTCCCCCAAACTTCAGTGCGTTCAAGACAACTGGGAACTCGTGAAAAAACGAGCCCTGACTTGGAAAAGTAGTTTTGAACGGTCATCCAACTCGGAATTCCAAGTTGGGAACTCGGGCCTCTTTCGAGAGCTTCGACTAACCAACCTTAAGATCACTGACGTCATGATTTGACCTCGTTTTTATCCAAGTTCCCATTTGTCTTGAATGCACCATATGGCGAGTAGGTGTGTCGAAAGGAGTGGGCGAATGGACAGGGAATCAGCTTATTGTGCAGATTTGCTGCCACTCAAGAAACAAATTTTTTAAAACAGTTCAATCAAAACTGTCTAACGTAAATTAGAAAGCTTTCGACACACTCACTACTTTCCACACGCCCACTACTTTCATTTCGACACACCCACTCGCCCATACTCCCGTCGCAATTTTGGGATGATGCTACGTCCCCTTCTAGAAATATGAGCCATGGAGCTTGCCAACCTGCAGTAATAAAAACCGGAAATGAGTTCGTTCAGCCATTCCTATGGGGGAAAATTAATGGGGAAGGAATATGATTTTGGGATAAACGTCGAAAATATGGTCTGAGGTTAACACAGGCTTAGGGGGGGATCTTATATATTTTGTTCTATGAGATAATATCAGTCAGTTAACGTGAACTTTATGAATTATGAAGCCTTTTATGTGCTTTGTGATTTTTTTGATTACATAAATGCTTAAAATGATCTCATAGAACAAAACATATAAGATAGTTTATCCAAAAACCATACAAAAGCTCCATTCATTTTCTCATAGGCTTTGTCCAACGAATCAATGGCTGAGTTAGTGCCTACAAAAATATTCCATTACTATTTCTCTCTATTGATGGTGTCAGAGGAAGGCCCTAAAAATTGTCAAAGACTCCAGTGACTGGAGTCATATGCCGCATTCAAACGTCGTAACTCTGAAATGTCCGACTTGCTAATTGGTTGAACGGGCACGTGTATAACTACAACCAGTTAACAAGTCGGAAATGTCAGAGTTTCCTAGTTCCGACTAGCACGTGAACACGGCAGTAAACCAGGGCAACTGCTTGCCCTCAGTCGGAGTCTCAATTTACTGTTGCAAGTTAGAATTGTAGAATACACAAGGTGCAATTTCGAAATGTGGCTTTGCATCAGCAGTTTTTCTCTTGCTATGTCAGTCAATTAGCCCATATCAGCTAAACATTTTTAGATTGGAAGTTAGTCTAACGGCCAGCTATCTGAATTTAGTAATCATGGTCGGGGGCCCACAAGCCATACCCCCATCAATTTGGTTGGTCAGTCTCTCTCAGATCTCATATTAAAAACAGCAAACATTTCTCTCCACCCTATGTCAAAATGTGTAGAATTGCAGGAAATTTGCTGTAAAACAGCTCATGTTCCTCTCCTCCCTAAGGCAAAATTAGTAGAATTGCATGTAATTAGTTACACAATTGCAATATTTTCTCTACACCCCAAGGCAAAATGTGTAGAATTGCACAAAATGAACTTTAAATCTTTCTCTCCACTGTCAAGAGGTGGGATGCTAACATGTTTTGCTCAGCCCCTCATGATGAGTTCAGATTTTTTATGTGTTGTCTGGGTTTGGCTGGTGTAGGCCATCATTGTAAATTAGAATTTGTTCTTGACTGGTTAAATAAAAATATCTGCATTGACTCATCACATATGTTACTGTTTCTTTATCTATCCTGTGGCCTAGTCACTTTATCCCTACCTATATGTACATATCTACCTCAATTACCCCTGAACATGGACTAGGTACTGGTATCCTGTGTATATGGCCATGTTATTGTTACTCATTGTGTATTTATTCCTCATGTTGGCCTATTATTTTTCTTGTATTTCTTGTTTTTTCTCTGCATTGTTGGGAAGGGCCTGTAAGTAAGCATTTCACTGTTAGTCTACACCTGTTGTTTTACAAAGCATGTTAGAAATGGAATTAGATTTTGAATTGATATCTGGTTTTAATGTCTATGGTGTGTGTATGCGTATGGATTGTCACTAATTACTACAGCCACAAAGTCAAAATTCATGAAAAACAAAAATGAGCTTTTTAGGCTTAATTTAAGGTTATAGTTAGGCATAAGGTTAACAGTGTGGTTAAGGTTATGGTTAGGTTTAAAAACAGATTTTAAGAAGTTGTAGAAATAGGCGGGTTTAGCCATAATTATGACTTTGTGGCTGTGGTCTCTAGTGACAACCGTGTATGTGAAGCCTTGAGCTCCCAGTAGGCCACAGAGCCAGTACAGAGAGGTTCCAAACAAACCTCTTTATCGATGGTAAATGTTGATATTTTGGTAAAACAGGCATCGTCCAGTGTTATCACTCCAGTGTTAATCTGCTAAATTGTAATTATTCGATTTATTGCCTACCTCATGCCTTTTGCACACATTGTATATAGATTCTCTTTTTTTCTACCATGTTATTGACTTGTTTATTGTTTACTCCATGTGTAACTCTGTGTTGTCTGTTCACACTGCTATGCTTTATCTTGGCCAGGTCGCAGTTGCAAATGAGAACTTGTTCTCAACTAGCCTACCTGGTTAAATAAAGGTGAAATAAAAAAATAAAATAAAAAATAAAATAAAATAAATCGTCGGCATATAAGTTAATATAATATTCCAGAGGGCTCTTTTGTCCCCCCCCCAAATAAAATTAAGCCTTGGCCAATTGTGCACCGCTCTATGGGACCCCCAATCGCAGCCAGATGTGATACAGCCTGGATTTGAACCAGGGACTGTAGAGACACCTCTTGCACTGAGATGCAGTGCCTTAGACCCCTGCGACACTCAGGAGCCCTAAGTGTTGGGAGCCCCCAGGTGACCAATAGAGAATTGAATAGCTTGATGGTCCATGTTATTACCATCTTAAAACAATTATATGTGTTAACATAGGCCTCGTAGGCCTAGTTATAGAGAAAACACATACAAAAATAGGTATTTGGAATTAAAGGTGGTTGTTAATCATGTTTTACCGAAGCACTCCCCGGAGGAAGAAGTCCATGTCCCTGGCACAAAAAAGTTAGCGAAACGCAGAAAGAAACCATGTAGCCTTGCCTTGAAAGCAGTGTAAGCAGATAGAGGCCAGTTATGGACCTAAACCAGTGAGGCTACTGAGGGGAGGACGGAGCAAATGGAATGGCATCAAGCACATGGAAACCATGTGTTTGATGTATTTGATACCATTCAACTTATTCCGCTGCATCCATTACCCCGAGCCAGTCCTCCCCAATTAAGGTTCCAGTGACCTAACCTCAAACACTCATGAAAATACGAAAGTTATTGTCTATCAAAGAATGTCCTTTTGGCCATAAAAAAATGTAGTTATACAAATGGATACATCGATTTTATTCAATTTGTCATTTTTGTTAGTGAGATTGGAAGGTTGGGGGTTCGATCCGTGGTCAAGTCCAAACAAAGACTCTAAAATTGGGACCTGATGCCTCTCTACTTGGCACTCAGCATTAAGGAGATGGATTGGAGGTAAGGCCCTGCAACAGAATAGTATCCTGTCCAGGGGGTGTACCTGTACATCAAGTTTCCTCATGCAAAGGCTTACTTGTCCAAGGTTACTTACTTAAAGGAGTAGTTCATGATTTTTTCACTTGTTGTTACATAGTTCCTCACACTGTAAGTAGTCTATGGGCCAGGAGAAATTGTAATCCATGGTTCAGTTGTCTTTAAACAGCCACTACAAACTTAGCTAACTTTAGCCATCACTAGCTAAAAATCAATGGAAGGGAGAGGGCCATGTGATCCCTGTGACCAAAATAACCTGAAATCAAATCAACTCCATATTTGGTTTGATGTTCACATGCCCCTGTCACTACCATTGATTGCTTAAAAACTATTTTAGTTTCTTTTTGACAATTTTCATGGAAAGCTATTACAGTAAAGTACTTAATTGTTCCCCAGAAATTATTTGATAAAAATGACTGCATTGGGCCTTAAAATGCAGGAAATGCGTTATCATTTTTTTTTTTTATATAATCTGGAGGACCACCCATCAATCATGTCCAGACAACGTTAAACCCATTCACAATGACAGCAAACTGAAAGTTCTCCTTGTTGTCTCCCCTTTCAGTATTTGACAGATCTAAAATGACTCGATCTCCAAAGTCTAGATTCTAATCTAAACCCTATTAGTCATTAACATATACTCATAGGCTAGATGTTTCAAATTATTTGATATTTGTGTGAACAAAAGGGCTAGTAGAAGTAGGTGATTAGAGGGGCCAAAATAGGCTCTAAATTGAATAGGTACTACATTCATGTGCTACCCAAAAGCATAGCAAAACTACAAAGGTATTCTCCTCCCCACTCACATCATCCAAATTAAAATGTCATGACTCATGACACAGGGTAGGTGGACGAGGGGAAATAACACACCCAGAGTGAAACTAGGTTGAAAAACATCCTTTAATAGGTCCGTGCCACACACTAGTGAAAAATAAAGCTCCTACAAAAAGAATGATACTTTTTTTCCACAATATCTTAAATAAAGTAACTTCAAGTACTCTGACTTGGGTACAAAAAACTCTAGCTGCCTCCATTAGGCCACGACACACAGCAAGATTCAAACACAGTGGTTACAAATGGCCTTACGTCCTCTGTACTGTGGCAAGGCAGATATGGGGAAATGTTTCATGGGAAAAAAGACCAAAAAATACTTAAACGTTGTTTGTTTTTCTCTTTCTGTATGGAGAGGAATGATTACTGTGTCACTGTCAGACTTTGGAGGCCATGTTGGATTGAAATTATATAAAAAATAATGTCATCATAAAAATGGAAAAACCAAAAAAATGATATCCCCTACGCCCCTGTTGGAAGGGTAGGCACAACCAAGATTAAGGATACCACAGTGTTTGCAGAGGATATGTATATATTGTACAAACAATATTTATAATGTTTTTTTTAATCACTTTCACTAAAATAGAATAGAATGCTACAATCATTCTAAGGCATAAACAATATCTGATATTTTAAACAATTCGTTCCAAACAAGACTTGAATATTGACATTAATAAACAGTATATACACATGTATCACCATTGTCTGACTGTTTTTCTGCAATTTTTGTAATTAAATGCAGTTGTACAGTTTTAACGTAATGATTACAGTCCTCTGGTGCCCAAAAGCATAGAACAGTGTAAACAGTAAAAACATTTCTTGGCTTTGTTTCATATTTGGGAAAAAAATAAAAAGTCAAACACAAAGACAGACATTCCTTTCGATTCAAAGCAGTGGAGCTGATTCTTCCTTTTCATAGAAAATGATGTGGACCTTTTTTATTTTATTTATTTATTGATTCATAAATAATTATTAAAAAATTAAATACATTCACTATAATACGATTAAATAAAAATAAAACGTCTATTTACAAGTAGTTGAAAGTATTCTACCGCAGATGCATCTTGGGTGGTTGAGCAGGATGAGGATTCAGTGCAATGATCTTGAACAGGAAATGGTATTGCACTAAGACACCCGGTTGACATTGTGTGGGACTCTTTGGGTGTTCGGATCCCTGTTGTACTGTAGCAACACCAGCGTTACAAGTCTGTCTGTTGACATTTCACTTTAACCGCCCCGGGTTCGTCCCAAAGGTACAGACGGACCAGCATCATCATCTTGTCGTTCCCAAAACATGGTGCCTCTGCTATGAAATGTCAAATAGAACTTTACTGGAGGTCTGGTTTGAGACAGTGATGATGATCGGTAAAACAACACCCAAACTGATGGATTAGTTTATTTGCTTGAGAAGCTCTGTCCATCTCTTATCAAAGAACTTCCTCATGTTGTGTCCCGCTCGCCCAATGTCTGAATTGTCTTCATTAAACTTTTCACAGTTATCAAAAACCAGGTTGACGTCAATAATGAAAGTCTCCAGATTCTGATACCTGAAACGAGAGGTACAGATCATTTCGAGTAAATGAGTACAACACTCGATTGGTATGTTATCTTTTCCTGGTTACGTGACTAGATCAGAAAATAAACTCTGGGTTAGTCATAGTATGACTACTAGGGAGTGGATAGTAATAGTGTCATATTAATAGTGAACTCACTGGCTGCTGATGAGCTTCTCTCTGATGGTGGCGAAGTCCATGGGCTTCTTGATGACCTTCCTGTAGCCAGGGATCCCCTTGGTGTTGACGGGGTTGAGGAAGGGCCAGGCATCCTGGTGGCGCTCCAACTCAGCCAGGAGCACCCTGCAGAAGAGAACACACACACACGTCACAAAGGGAATGTTAACAGTACATTGGACCTTCAATTATTTAAAGAGGCTGAACGCAATGCCCCAGGCAAATACATTTACAACCCGCATGTACATTTCCATCAGCAACTCACTGATTAAAGTGATGATACTTGTGCTTAGAAAATGACTCAAAGGTTTATGGTGTAGTACAGTACCTGCACAAACCCAGGTCTCTGTTGTTGTCTCTGGCTGTCTTGGCTCTCTTCACACACACCACAGGGCTCTCCTGACTGCGTGACTGGGGTGTGGGCGGGGCCTGGGACGGGGCGGGGCTCTCCTCTCCTTTCCTTTTCCTGCTGGGGGGCTCTTTCGCTCCTCCTCCTTTCTTCGGGGTGCTGTTGGCGCTCGCCGAGTCGTCCTCTGACACCTCCACGTTACCGTTACTGTTGCCGGCCTGCTTCCCATTCCGCTTGGCCTCAGCAGTGGTGGGTTTCTTCCCGCCTCCACCCGCCACCGGTTTGCTGGGCAGCTTCTTGTTCTTGGGAGATGGGCCGCTCGCCTGAGGGGAGGAGGACAAAGATTCATGCAGATGTACTTACAAAGCAATGGCACTTAGCATATTGTGTACACAGTGTTGTTGAATTACCTACTTTGAAATAATATATGATATGAAAATGACAGTTACATGATGTACTTTGAAATAATGTACATGCCTGATATGCATGTCTGACATACTTCTACAGTAAGGTAGGATATGTAAATGTTGAACAGTGGCCTGGACAGTTTGGGTCACCTTGGATATGCAGGCGGGGCAGTACCAGTCCCCCTCGGGGATGGCGGTGATCTTGGGTTTGTGACAGTACGTGTGGCAGCCTTTGTCACAGCCGTCACACAGCAGGAGCAGGTCCTCGTTGTCACCCTTCCTGCAGATCTGACAGTACTGAAAGCAGACAACGCAGTGTCACCTCAAACCCAAGGGATGGATTACGAATCAACATTTACCAAGATTTACATTGGAATCCACTCCCTAAAGGACTTGAAATGCTCTCCAATGACACACAGTATTCACTTCCCTAGCATATTGAAATTCCGTGCCAGCCAGCTACAGTCGTTGAGGTGTTACTCACCACTTTCATGATGGACCTCTCCCAGGCGATGGACTTCTGGAGCTGCTGGAGACACATGGCCAGCTGGGCGGCACTGCGGACGTCGCCCAGGGCCTTCCTCCACACCTTCATCCCATGGGCCACCTCCTCTTCGCCCCTGTGGAAGGCAACACAGATGTCAGAGGAATAGACGCATACAAACAGGAAACGGAAAGTCGGGACACGTACGCATGCAGGCAGGTACACACGCTCAATCATTCGCTTTCCAACATAAACACTTGCCCATACACAGACACACACCCACTGTCACCACAACTAGCTGAAACTACAACTGTGCAGACAGACACAGGTATGAGAGTGAGTGAGGGTGGCAGGCAGGCAGCAGGGATATATGGGTACAGATACACACACCGCCAGGGAGGAGTGATGCCTATGTAGATGAGAGGAGGGAAAGAATGGTAGGGGGGACGAGGTGGACGATTACTGACGCATAACACCATGCAGACGGCCAGACAAAGTCAACGGGGAAAAACATTCGCCACACTGTGAGTCAACCCCAAACCAGAAGACAACCATAAAATACACAATAAAAGAGGCAAAACCAAAAAAGCGACAGCATAGTTAAGACGTCTTTTTGAAAAATGAAACAAAAAAAAGCTCACAGAAGTGTTTGCTTGAATGCTGAGTGGATGACCTACCCTTCCCTGTCAGCACTACTGGAGGGAGCGGGGACAGTGACGGTACCGATAGCCCCCACATTATCCAGCCTGATCTGAATGGTGGTACCTAAGGGGCTCCTCAGGTACCTTCTCTCGATGTTCCTCTCCAGGTCCGCCAGCCGCGTCACCGCTATGTCCAGAGGGTTGTCCGCGTGACGCACCACGCCGCCCGCCTTGTGGTCCGCCTTGTCCTCCGGTTGGTCTTTGTCGGCAGCGCCGCCCGCCGCTGGTTGTTGTTTGGGGAGGGGCTTGTGCTCGTGGTAGACCAGGTCCTCCCTCTCTGATTGGGGCTCGGGGTACATCCAGCCCTGCGCAGAGAATGTTGGGTAATGCAGTCTTTAATAAATAACAGCCTATTCCCTGGCTACTGTCACTAGATCTTGGTTAACATTTAGACTTGAAAAGGTTAGTGAGTGACCCCCGCTACAATTCATTACTTTTGAACAGAGACCTATATTTTCTCCAATGGATAAGGATGAGAGCTATAATAAAAGGAAGCTTCTCATTTGTTGATGTCGTTGTTGTTTACCTTGACCTGCAGGCTGGCGGTGGTGACCTTCCTCTCCAGCTCCTCCACCTGCTGCAGCACAGCGATGTCCATCTCCATGGCCTGCTCCTCCACACACCACCCCCGCACTGACTCCACACTCACCTGGCTCTCCTCCAGCTCACACAGCTCTATCATGGCCGCTGCAGATTGGGGAGGCAGGACGGCATTAGAGACCAGTCATACACTCCATAGACACAGCATACATATTATTCGCACATCAGACCCAACATCCACGGCCTTGCTTTTGTCGCTCGATACTCCCTCCCCAACGCAACAACAAAACCACACGCACTCTTACCACACACACACACATGCACAGACACACACACATGCACACGCACACGCACACACACACACACACACACACACACACACACACACACACACACACACACACACACACAGATTAATAATTCAATATCCAGACAAAGACAAAAGACAAAGAGCTGTTCAATCAGAAACCATGTGAACGTTAACAAATCTGGCTTTGATGTCAGACTCATATTGAGCAGTCAGTCATGCGTCATGTACCAAATGTCAACTCATTGTGAAGCGCAGGTGCTTGGAGTGTGCTCAGTAGGGGTAGAGCTACTCAGGGCTGTCATAACACAGTGCTCAATCAGACTCCAACGCAAAAGTCTTTGTGAAAGTCTGGGCCTTCCAGTCGGAGTGCTGCTCAGTTTCACTGACACAAAATCAAAGCTACTTTATTCACCGGGATCTGTTGGCTAAATCTACTCTGTAAAGGCTATGCAGATTGCTAAAGATTGGGTAAGTGAGGGACCTACCGCCTGTGTTTGTGTCTGAATTAGTACTCACCGTCTCGGTGCTTGGTGCAGACCTGTGGGATGAGCTCCATGTATTTGTGCATCTGTCGGTGCAGGCCCTTCTCTCTGACTCCCCGGCTGTGGAGGGACTCCACCAGGGAGCGCAGCTCCTCAATGTCTGACACTCGCCACCAGCCTGACAGCATCTCTGCGCGCACACACACACACACACAACACACAACACACACACACACACACATATATAAATAAACGTATAGACATTTTTCAGAAAAATAACTTAAGACAATATAATGCCCCCTTGAAATAGATCTACAGTATTCTGATACAAAACACACTCCAGTGCTGTTCTCTCTCCTCAAGAGATTCCTTTCTTCCACCCAGTAGAACAAAATCAATTATTCATTCTTATGACTCAGTGAATGAATAAAGGTTAACTGAATAAATAGATGACTCATCCCACACACGCGCTCGCACACACACACACACGCTCACCCTCAGGGATGGGCCATGGTGTGGGGTGATCCGAGTGCTTGGGCACCTCCATCATGGCGGGAGAGGGCACCGTGGACGAGAGCTTCTCGCCGGGAGGAACAGGCGACTCGCTCTTGCTGGAGACGCTGGGCGCCGCGTTGGCACTGCCCTCCACGGAGCTGAGGCCTGAGTGGCCTGGCAGGGGGCTGCTGCAGAAGGGCAGCTGGCTGGGGCTCATCATTCCACTGGGCCAGCCACCGCAGAACGCTGAGAGACCCAGCAACGACCCGCCAGCCTTACCCTAGAGGGGGCAGATACATACACAGACACTTCAATATCATGATTAGAAAAAGTAATGTGTATCACTACACTTAGGGCTATAGCTTCAAACAGAACCTACATTCTTCTGATGTTACATTTATTCATAGGATTTTCCATTATCAGCTTCTACTACCGGTATAAATCATTAGGACAAGGGGTCTGTCCTGGCAGCGTACTGACCTGCAGGGCTGACAGAGGGTAGTTGATGAAGCCAGCTGGATGGTGGGGGCTGGCTGAGGCCGACGCTGCCGAGGGGGTGAGAGGCAGGGCGGGGGAGGCCGGGGGAGACCTGGGCCGTGTGAGGCTGGAGGAGGGCAGCGGGGAGGACTGGAGAGGGCCGGGCCCTGGGGAGGGAGAGGTGGTTAGGGAGGTGTCGTCACAGGGGGAGCGGGGGAGCAGGGTGAACCAGTGACCGCTCCTCTCTGTCAGGACCCTGAGGAGCTGGTCACTGGGGAGGTACTGGAGCTGTGGAGGGGTAGGGGTTAGGGTGGAGGTCTTCATAGGGCTGAAAAGCTGGGGTGGGGGGCTCAGGAGAGAGGAGAACGAGGAGGGAGACGAGGTGGAGGTGGGGAAGCCGGGCTTGGCCTCCTCGCACGGCAGGTTCGGCGCCGTCAACGCACAGGGGCTTGTAGGTAAGGCGGGCAGAGAGGCGTTGTGGGCGGGATAGGATGGTGGTGTTGTTATTGTTGTCGTGGTAACAGAGGGTGGCGTGGGGCTGCCGTTGTATTTGGGACGGGGGTCTGCCTCGGCTTCGCGGGTTTCCTTGGCAACGTCCTTAGCGGCGTGGAGGAGCGTGGTCAGTTTGGAGAGAGAGGCTGACTGCAAGAGGAAAAGATTGGGAGAACCTTTCTTCTCCTCCTTCCCTTCCTCTGACCCCACGGGGGTGTAGACGCTCCTCTCCTCCCCGCCGACGCCCCCAGGTTTCTTCTTCTGCACCTCCTCCTCCTGCGGCTCCTCCTTGATGTGCACCTCCCCTGCTGCCGTCCTCCTCCTCTCCCTCTCTTTGTCCAGCTCCCCCGCAGCTTCTCCGCTCTCCATGGCCTCGATGAAGACCCCTCCGCAGTGGGGCAGAACCCAGTAGCGCCGGCGGTACCGGTCCTGGCCGTACATCATGGAGCGCAGGGAGTGGGACGCCTCAAACAGCTTCCTCCTCACCTGGTGCTGTTGCTGTGAAACCAAGCAAGACCGTCATGACCTGAGTTATAACTAAATCAACGAATCAATCATTTCTAACTATTTAGTATTGTTCTTCCACAGAGATGGAACTCTCAGATCTCCGGATAGAAGGACTTACCTTGGCTAGCTTCTCTATCTGTTTCTCCAGCTCCTCCACACTAGTTGATTGGTCCCCATCGTCCTCGTCACACGTTTCCACTTTCTTCCCCTTCTTCATCTCCTCCTCCTCTTCCTCGTCATCTTCATCGGCCAGGTCGTCGCTGTCTTCGTCTTCATCATCGTCGTCGTCGCTTTCTGCTCCGGCCTTTCTCTTGCGTTTGAGGCCAGAGGAAGGCGTACCCAGGGGCTGGGTCTCCTCCCCTCCCATGCTGGCATCTCTCTTTCCGGTCCGTTTGGCATGGATGGTCCTCAACCTGGAGAGAGAGAAACACACAGGTGAGCTTTCAGAAGTACACACACACACACACACACACACACACACACACACACACACACACACACACACACACACACACACACACACACACACACACACACACACACACACACACACACACACACACCCGTCAACACACATGCCACTTACTTTTTGAGTTTGCCCTCGATCAGCCACTTGTCCTTCCTCATGTTGGTCATGTGATCAAGGTTCTTGTCGATCTCACTGTAGAAACAGAGTAAGAAACAGTATATGTCAGTTCACACGTACAGGTAACTATGGAAACAGTGAGTAAATAAGGGACACAAAGTACATTGAAAGCAGGTGCTTCCACACAGGTGTGGTTCCTGAGTTAATTCAGCAGTTAACATCCCATCATGGTTTGGATTATGTATAAAAATGCTGGGCATGTCATTATTTTGCTACCATGCCTATGTCCCCATAGGATGACAATGTCCCCATCCACAAGCACAAGCAAGTGGTCACTGAATGGTTTGATGAGCATGAAAACGATGAAAACCATATGCCATGGCCGTCTCAATCATCAGATCTCAACTCATTTATTCTGGAGCAGTGCCTGAGACAGCGTTTTCCACCACCATCAACAAACCACCAAATAATGGAATTTCTTGTGGAAGAATGGTGTCAGATCCCTCCAACAGAGTTATAGACACTTGTAGAATCTATGCCAAGGTGCACTGAAGCTGTTCTGGTTCGTGGTGGCCCAACGCCCTATAAAGACACTTTATGTTGGGGTTTCCTTTATTTTGGCAGTTACCTCTAGTTAACACAAGCAGTACAATTTTCTCTCTCTCTCTGTAGAGTGAATAGCCTGCAGCACTAGTATCCCTCCATTCTCGTGAATAATTGATGTATTGGCTTCTCTCTCTATCAAAATTGAATCCCACTCCAGATTAGCTGATCTATCCAGAATCTTACACAGCATTAATAAAACACGACAGCATTAGCAGCAGAGTGAAGTCAACTGAACGTCATTATTTGTAAGGAGCTAAAAGGCAGTAGGCTCACAACGGTATGGAAGCCTCCTGTACACTAAACCTTTCACACTGGCTCCACCTAATAGGACCGGAAGGGACGACAATGCCTGATCTACAAGGATGTTCTCTCATGCTCGTGAAATGTTGTCTGCATATCCTCTCAGTAAAACCAGTAAAAACATAGAATCCATATTTGGATTTAATGTTTGATCTCCTTACGCCCAATAATATATTCCCTTGTAGCTCCACTGGTATGAAGCCTGTGTGATGTACAGGTCAGCATCTCTCCTCCTACCTGGCAGGTCAGCATCTCTCCTCCTACCTGTCAACGCTTTTGCTGCAGATAGAACCTGACCTTTAATTGTTTCGTTTCAATTGTTCTTTCTTCCCTCCTTCTGACGGCGCTCTTGCTGCAGCATTATCTATTTAACTGTTTGGCGTCTCCTGTTCTTTACTCCTACCTGACAACACTCTTGCTGCAGCATTATCTATTTAAATGTTTAGCGTCTCCTGTTCTTTACTCCTACCTGACGACACTCTTGCTGCAGGCCAGCTCATTGGCCAGGAAGCCTAGTATGGAGGCCTTCTGGGCGGGGGTGTGGGCCTGGAAGGCCTTGGTCTTCAGGCTGAGGGCCAGCTCAGCCAGCTCAGTCTGCCCACAATGGGCCCCCATGTACATCTGCAGCACCTCCGACACGTTGTCCCGGTTGATGCCCACGTTGGTCAGATGGTCCCCCAGCATGGTCTTGGTCTGGGGGAGAGGAGAGAGACAGGAGGGGTGAGTCATGGAAGATAGAGGGAAAGACAGCATGGTCTTGGTCTGGGGGGAGAGGAGAGAGACAGGAGGGGTGAGTCATGGAAGATAGAGGGAAAGACAGCATGGTCTTGGTCTGGGGGGAGAGGAGAGAGACAGGAGGGGTGAGTCATGGAAGATAGAGGGAAAGACAGCATGGTCTTGGTCTGGGGGAGAGGAGAGAGACAGGAGGGGTGAGTCATGGAAAATAGAGGGAAAGACAGCATGGTCTTGGTCTGGGGGGAGAGGAGAGAGACAGGAGGGGTGAGTCATGGAAGATAGAGGGAAAGACAGCATGGTCTTGGTCTGGGGGGAGAGGAGAGAGACAGGACGGGTGAGTCATGGAAGATAGAGGGAAAGACAGCATGGTCTTGGTCTGGGGGGAGAGGAGAGAGACAGGACGGGTGAGTCATGGAAGATAGAGGGAAAGACAGCATGGTCTTGGTCTGGGGGGAGAGGAGAGAGACAGGACGGGTGAGTCATGGAAGATAGAGGGAAAGACAGCATGGTCTTGGTCTGGGGGGAGAGGAGAGAGACAGGACGGGTGAGTCATGGAAGATAGAGGGAAAGACAGCATGGTCTTGGTCTGGGGGAGAGGAGAGAGACAGGAGGGGTGAGTCATGGAAGATAGAGGGAAAGACAGCATGGTCTTGGTCTGGAAGGGGGTGTAGGGAGGGTTGGGTGGTGATAGAGTGGTCCCCATCTACACTTTCCAGGGGAGTGTTGACTCATAGACAATGGACTGGTTTCCCAGACACGGATTAAGTCCTAGACTAAAAAGCATGTTCAGTGGAGATTCTCCATAGAAAGTGCTTCTTAGTTCTTAGTCTAAGACTTGGCTTAACCTGTGTCTGGGAAAGCGGACCAATGTGTGTAGGTTTTTATTCAGAATATGCTTGGTATGTTCCTGTACATGTACAGTATCTCACCTTGTGTCCAGGGGGCAGTCCAGGGTCACACACGGCCAGGGAGAGGAGTCTGACCAGCAGGTCCTGGACGTGTCCCATGCTGTCTCCCACGTTGAGCAGGCCCTCCTGCAGCATCCCCAGGGTGGGTACGTCCACCCCCACATCGAAGCCCAGCACCTTCCCAAAGCCGCGTAGGAACTGCATCAGCATCAGGCAGTCAGACACCGCAACCCCCGGCAAGATCAGGCCAGGGATTCTGGAAAACTCTGGAAGAGGCTGGAAGGAAAGGTAAGGAGAGAAGGAGGGATGTTTAGGATACATCTCACATGACACCCTGGGACTCCTATAGTGCCCTATGTGGACTGCAGTATATGGGGAGTAGTGTGACTAACATGTTGCAATGCCAATGACTGAATATTCTATGCCAATGACTGAATCACATGGCTCTGAATGGCAACTTTTCTTTTTTTAGGTTTTCATTAGTAAACATGTGGGGGGTTATTATCTCGTCCCTCCTTATGCATTACTCTCTTTAGCCACTTGATGGCAGTGTACAGCACAAACCGTGTCCAGTACTCAGGTTTCACATATGACAGATAACAGATATACTGTACATTACATACCATTGTGATGATACAATGCACTTAACCACCCATAACCCAAACCTAGACAATATTAACTTGTCAGTTCAAATATATATAATGTAAAAGAGATGTAACTACATTAAACGGCCACCTACAATTTGGAAAGCTAAGTCCCTTTAATGATGTCACCCTTCAGACATCACGCAGGACTGAATCATGGGCAAGACGGGTAATTTATTACCTTATGATCGGCCAGACACATGTCTTCATTTGGCTTCTTCAGCTCCCTGGCAATCTCCAGTTCCAGCCTCCTCAGCTCCAATTTCCGCTCCTTGTTCAGGCGCTTCTCATCCCTCTTTTCCTGCCGCAAGCGCTCGCGCTCCTGAGGGCCCCAGAGAAGGAGAGAGGAGGGGAGAGTTAATGGAGTTTTACCTTCACGCCAGTGAAGGTAAAACAGACAAGAATGTCAAGCCGAGTCTGCTGACTAGTTTTAGAATTCAGCCCGGCGCCCCTGCCTGCGCTCTCAAAGAAAAAGCGCTCGAGGGCCATTCTTTTGACTCAGTTAGTGTATTGAAGAAATGAAAAGTAGAAGGAGGAGAGAGGGATTGGATGGGTTCAGGAGGAGTGGGACCTTCTGGCGTGTGTGTGTGTTGTGTGTGTGTGTCACGTACCTCTGCTTTCTTGCGAGCCTCCACCGCCTTCATGAGCATCCCATGTTGCCGTCTCCTCTCCCTCTCCTAGCAGAGCAGAGAAAACACACACACACACACGTTACACACCGGAGAAGGTGTAACCTCCACAGGTGAAGTCAGAGAGGTGGACAGAAGGAGGAAAACCACCATTCGCCTCCATCAGGGTGAGGTTTTCACATACAGCAACACGTACAGTTGAAGCTGAGGTTAAGAAGACAACGGTACGAATGACGACAACCAGAAAGCATCAGAGGGAGAATGCGGTAGATGGTGATGACGGGGTCAAAAAGAGAAGTTAGGGTCAAGCTATGATGCCTCTAGGTAAAAAGCTGACGGAACACACGCAAAATGACTGAGTCATCATAGCCACAAGCCAGTGGGATGAAAACAAACATTGCTCTGTGTATCATCCATCTGTTTAGCTGATAGCCGTTCCAGATTGAAAATAGCCTAAACCTATGGGGGGATATCGAGTGAAGGTCTTACAAGGAGACTTCCCTGGTTGAGGATAGATTGTCTCAAAATGTTTAATTGTAAACAACGGCAAAGCGAGGACAGTGACTGTCTGAAAGGGATGGGGAACTCAGTGATGTGATAAACAGAAGTCAATGAAACAAATCCTCTGGATTCTGCTGCATACAGCATGTAGGGCCAGGAGTTTCTCCTGCTCAGGTTAATATTGTTAGGATAAACTCCTGGCTCTAATCATGTGCAACAGACACGCTCAACAAGCAATAGACAGCAAGCCAGTCAGGCTGCTGGAGAAGACAGGCAGGTACAGCAATAGACAGACAGCCAGTCAAGCTGCTGGAGAAGACAGGCAGGTACAGCAATAGACAGCCAGCCAGTCAGAAGACAGGCAGGTACAGATACAGAACAGAGCAGCAGAACGACTCAGGCTACATTCCAAATGGCAAACTCTTCCCTATGTAGTGCACTACTTTTGACCAAAGTAGTGCACTATGAGGTAGTGCACTATGCCATTTCAGACGCAGCCTCAGAGACTCAATGGGACGTAACAGGTGAAAGGGCAGCTCTTTGTGGACGGAGACGGACACAAGCTCAATGTCTGGAACTGGAAAACTCAAGCACTCACAGCCACTCAAAAACAACAGCTAGACGATGGATGTGATGGATGACTCATCGAGAGGAGCGTACTTTCAGACAGTAAGAGTGAGCATGGCAGGGCATGGCCGCCTTTTGCAATGCATTCTGGGGAGTGCGGGGGGAGCTACCGAACCACCGCAGGCGGAGCGAGGTCAGGTGTCTCAGAGCAGATGGAGGCGACACACTGTTGTGTTTGTTTGTTTGTGTGTTTGTTTGTTTTGCTGAAAAAGCCATGCAGAATAATGTAGTATGACTGCAGCCAGTGCTACACTTAATGCATTGCTATGACAACCATATCACAACCAGGAAACACGATGCGGTGTTAGATGTACAAAAATAAACATACCCATACCATATCTAGTCTATGCCTCTCCAACTCCTGGCAGAGAGAGTTGGCAAAGTATTATGGAACAGAAATGACAGCAAAAAAAAACTGATTGTTTAGCAGAGAAATACCCAAAGATCAGAAATAACCCAATAGAATGGAAACTGACCAAAGAGAAACAGTAAAGGGTTTAATAAAATATCTAGTTACACACAACCTTGAAACCCACACACACGAACACACACACACACACCCTGTAAACACTGATCTAGCTGAAGTGTATTTAGTATCATTTCAATCATGTCAGAAGAGACAAGGTGTGCTGCTAAAAAGCGCTGCGTACCTGGTGCTTCAAAATGACTGCATGCTGTCTTCGCATTTCTTTCTCCTTCAGGGGAAGACAGAAAAGATGAGGGGAGAAAATCAATACACTTTCATACAGCCACCATCATGAAAATCACGAGGGCTGATGGGATTTCAGACCATTTTACCGAGGAGCTACAGCTCATGCCTAATCTCATTGTCAGACACATCTCATCTGGAAAAAGCTTTGACATTTTGGTTTACATTGAGATGCTGTGTGTAACACAAACTCTCACCTTTATTCGTTTCTCTGCCTCCATAACTTTGGCATTCGCAACCTCTTCTTTCTTTCTCCGTTTAGCCTGCGAATGCAAATCAGGTCAAACGTCATTTCACTGCCAGACATCTGGACAGACAGACTGACGGACACCTGCCACTCCGCAGTTTCGCACCGAGCACTCAAAATATGATATTTTCCTTGTAACAGAAAATGAAACGCATGCCTCACGTGCCAGTCAAATGTGTAGAACACAGAGAGTGAATCATGTATCATTTAAATATGTAATTGCAAACAGCAAAAAAATCCTGTTAAGAGTGGCTTGCCAACCGTGTCAACTCAAATTTGATTTAGTCCTGCTAAAATACTTGAGCTCCTACAGTGTAATTGTGTGTGCAAGGGAAAGATATTTTTTTTCCTACCCACTTATGCTAAACTGTTGCTGTTGTCTGATAAAATAGAAAAAAAATGATTTCTGTCTAATTTAAATATGGTCTGACTCTTAGACAGCTAGTGGAGACAGAGATTTTAATATTCAACAGCCGTCAACCAAGACCAATTTAGCATTAGTTCCATGTGGAATTATGCCTGAGACATTATGCCTTCCAACACTGCGGTATTATTCAGTAATAGGCTTGGGTAAGATTAAAATACTATGGACAGAGTAGACTGAAGGCTCTGGGATGCATTTGAGGAGTGGCGTTCTGCTAATTCAGAGGATATGTTCGGTGTTGGGTCAGCTGACTGTAGTACCTCCAGGATCTGCTGTGTCCTCATCTCCTTCTCCAACCTGATCTGCTGAATACGCTTGATCTTCTCCTGGAGAAACACAGAGGTAGGCGGATCGATACACTATGCAAACCAAACGGTGGTGCAGTGGTAAAACAAGGATACCCTCCATAGTCAAGGCGGGAGACGGTTTGACAGGAAGTGGTGCCACATAAAGAATGCCCTACCTGCTGCTTGATGATCTTCATTTGCTCCTTCTGCTTCCTCCTTTCCTCGGCCGCCATGATGGCTGAAAGAGAGACTTTAGGGGCTTAGGTGTTAAGAAATGATTTGCAGCAGTGGTACTGTACATCTCTACAAGACAGTGGGGAATGGTGTATGCACTCAGATGTAGTGTAGTGTACCTTGTTGCTTCCTGGCCTCTTTGGCTGCCCTGGCCATGGCCTGCTTCTCCAGCTTCCTCATCATCTTCATCTGGGCCGCCTGCCTGGCTATCTCTGCAGAGAGAGGTGATGGAACGTTACTGTGTGACCAAACATGTTTGCTAGGTAGCATTCATAGACTTCAAAACAGAGATCTGTTTTTTTTCTTCTTCTCTCCTCACCTTGGGCCTCCAGTTTGCGTAAGAGTTTGGCCTCGCTGGGGCTAGGCACCTCTGCCCCCAACCCCAGACCCTCTCCCACGTTGGGCGGCCGGCCCTTCCTCCTCCGGGAGCCCTTTCCCCCCTCGGCCCCGCGCTGGCGCTCTGAGTTGGGGGGCCGTCCCCGCCGGCCCTCCATGGCCAGGATATGAGGGATGACGTCCTCGTCCTTCAGCAGACTCCACTGCAGGCCCTGGGGGTAGGACGGAGGCGAAACAACAGGGTAGAGGGGCTGTTAGTGTCGTGTGGGTAATAAACGGCTTCAACATACTTCAGTTGCTTTTATTACTCTACTGTTACTCTAGGATTTACTCTTTAGATCGATCACTCATGACAGAAAAGAGGGCAGATCAAAGATCAACATATGCAATGCATAGTGGTATTACTGGACTACAAAGCTAAGAACCGGATAATGGTCCAATTTCTAACTGTGATATGAACACCACTACAATACATTCCATTCACCATTCAGCTAGTTAAACTATCCTACTGTACAGTATATGACTGGTCACCTGTAGAAGTCATGTCAACTGATTATTACATGACTCCCTAGACAAAGGGGGCTAGGGGGTAGGACTACTGGAGTCTATAGCTGATTTCTATCAATGTCCCTGAACTGTTTCAGTCACTATACAGTTTCTACTGTACATGAAATGAGGAAATAAAAAAATGAGACGGGCAATAGATAGATGAAAAGACATCACCTGGGGTCCTTCTCTGGCTTCATAGAAGTCACCAACCATTATCTTTGCACTGAAGCTAAAATTATCGCGTGTGATGCCACTTATTTCATTTCTGGATAGATACTATAGAAGAGAAAATAATGACGTTTGGTGAGACAGGGATATCCAATGTGAAAGTATGTAAAAGTGTGACATTGAAAAGCGATCTAGCTACAGAGGCGGAAGCTCTACTACTAAGCATCAAAAGAATTAGGGGGGAAATTGAGCAAAAGCACAGTGGGAATCAGAATGCTCTAACGACAGGTCAGCTTTTAGTAGGCAGAGGAAGGGATTGGGGAAATGAACTAAAAGGAGTCCAGCTCTTCTCATGTTAAGGTCACAGTTGGCATTGATGCTAAGTGAGCACTAGCGTGAGGGTGAGGCTAGTTGCTAGCGTAAGGCTAGTCTGAGGGGCAGCGTTACTGTTACCTTCATCACATCTGGGTACTGCCTCAACTTCTTCCCGCATGGCGCGTAATACGCCACGTCGCCTTGCATCTTCCCAGACACGCTCTTGATCCGCGTTTCTCTCTGCCAGCTGGAAAACACGTGGACGGAAGGAAACTGTGGGTGAGTGACCGAATGCCCGAGGCTTTGCCATTGCTAGAGAGAGCTTATCAATTCA